>NC_139522.1:20368636-20426136 GCF_947247035.1 Vipera ursinii
AATTCTCTCTTAAATTTTGAGCCTGTGTAAATTTTACATTTCTGACCCATATCTTTTCCCAAGTATCCATTGTTATAACCTGCTGAAAGTTCTGGGCCCACTTTATCATACAATCTTTAACAAGTTCCGTTTCTGAGTTAATTTCTATCAGTGCATTATGTATCCATAATAATAATAATAATAATAATAATAATAATAATAATAATAATAATAATAATAATAATAATAATAATAATAATTTGGAAGGGACCTTGGAGGTCATCTAGTCCAACCCCCTGCTCAGTCAGGAAACCTTATACCATTTCAGGGAAATGGCTGTCCAGTCTCTTCTTAAAAACCTCCAGTGTTGGAGCATTCACCACCTCTGGAGGCAGGTTGTTCCACTGGTTAATTGTTCTAACTGTCAGGAAGGTTCTCCTTAGTTCTAGGTTGCTTCTCTCCTTGACTAGTTTCCATCCGTTGCTTCTTGTCCTGCTTTCAGGTGCTTTGGAGAATAGCTTGACTCCCTCTTCTTTGTGGTAGCCCCTGAGATATTGGAACACTGCTATCATGTCACCCCTCACTCTTCTCTTTGTTAAACTACACATACCCAATTCCAGCAACCGTTCCCTATATGTTTTAGCCTCCAGCCCCCTAATCATCTTTGTTGCTCTTCTCTGTACCATTTCTAGAGTCTTGACATCTTTTTTACATCGTGGTGACCAAAACTGGATGCAGTATTCCAGGTGTGGCCTTACCAAAGCATTGTAAAGTGGTATTAGTACTTCACTTGATCTTGATTCTATCCCTCTGTTAATGCAGCCTAGCACTGTGTTGGCTTTTTTGGCAGCTGCAGCACACTGCTGGCTCATATTGAAGTGATTCTCTACTAGGACTCCGAGATCCCTCTCACAGTTACTACTATTGAGCAAGGTACCACCTATACTATACCTGTGCATTTGATTTTTCCTGCCTAAATGTAGAACCTTACTTTTTTCACCATTGAATTTCATTTTGTTAGATAGTGCCCAGTTTTCGAGTCTGTCCAGATCCTTCTGTATCTTAAGCCTATCTTCTGGAGTATTGGTTATTCCTGCCAGCTTGGTGTCGTCTGCAAATTTGATGAGTTCCCCATCTATCCCCTCATCCAAATCGTTAATGAAGATATTGAAGAGCACTGGGCCCAGAACAGAGCCCTGGGGCACCCCACTACACACTTCCTTCCATGTAGATGCAGTTCCATTGAGGACCACACACTGAGTACGGCCGGTCAGCCAGCTACGAATCCATCTGGTGGTGATGCTATCTAACACATATTTTTCTATCTTATCAAGTAGTAGGTTGTGATCTACTTTATCAAATGCCTTACTGAAGTCCAAGTAAATTATATCTACAGCATTCCTCTGGTCCACTAATTTTGTCACTTGGTCAAAGAATGTAATAAGATTTGTCTGGCATGATCTGTTTTTGACAAACCCATGTTGACTTTTAGTGATGACTTTGCATCAAGGTGTTTGCTGATTTGTTGTTTGATTATCTTTTCCAGAATCTTCCCAGGTATTGAGGTCAGGCTGATAGGTCTGTAGTTTCCTGGATCCATTTTTTCCCCTTTTTTGAAGATGGGAACTGCATCAGCTCTCTTCCAGTCCTCTGGTAGTTCCCCAGTGCTCCAGGATCTATGAAAAATATAGTTCAGTGGTTCTGAGATCACGTCTGCCAGTTCCTTGAGAACTTTGGGGTGTAATCCATCTGCTCCTAGTGATTTGAACTCGTCGTATCCTTCTTATATGTCCTTGACCTTGATCTCTAATTTGTTTTACCAAATTTCCATCTATTATCGAAATACCAACTTTCTGAACTTCTTTCCATCTTGCTTGTAACTGCCCATACTGTAACCAAGTTTGTACTATCTTTCCTTCTTTTAAAATATTATATGGCTTTAATTGCCATGCATTCCTTTCTATCCTCAGAATTTCTTTGTATGTAATCACATTATGTTTAAATCCCACATTTATATTTTCTATTGCATGTTTAGGTATTGCCCAAATTGGTATTTTATAATTTAACTTATGTCAATATTTTTTCCAAACTCGCAACAGAGCATACCTTAATATATGTGTCTTAAAAACATTATCCACCTTCTTATCATACAATAAATATGCATGCCAACCAAATAACAAATCATAACCCTCAATATTCAATAATCTCCCTTGTGTTGACTTCCGGTGGCGGCGCGGCGCCGGAGACAGCCGTTTCGGGCTGCCCGCTGCTCAGCTGAGTTGTTTTCAACCGAAACAGCGCCGATCAGCTGTTCGGGTGGATTTGAAGCCCCCTCCTCGGGAGAAGAGGAGGGGGTGAGGCCCCAGGTAGGGGTTGAGTTCTCCGGGGCTGCCTGAGCTTAAAGCTTGGGCGGCTGAAGGATTGAACTCCCCCGTAGCCTGGGTTGCTCCCAGCTGTTTAGCGTCTCTGCTCCGGGATTTTTGGAGCAGAGCCAGGCGTTTGCGACCACCCCTGCCAGAAGGAAAGACCTTGGAATAAAAAGGAGCAGGCAGAGCGGTACAGGAGGTCAAGGTGAAGAGGACTTTTATTCTTACTCTCTAGCTTAATGGACTTTATAAACTTAAAGTGAAAGTACGCAATAAGTGAAAGTGAAAAGATGGCGGCTAAACCTCCCGCAAAAACTCTTCGGAGTGCGGAAACTTCCCCGGTGCAACAGACATCGTTGCAAGCTTTGCTTCCGCCTGCTACATTGACATCGAAGGATTTACAAGATGCCTTGGAAAAACAATCCCAGGTAATATTAGAAATGCTGGGTGACAAGTTGGCAAAGGTGGAGGAGAAACTGGAGAAACTGGAGGAGAGGATAGAAGAGAAGTTTAGTGCGATGAGGGTGGACATTTTGTCTACAGTGGAAAGTGTGGCTGAATGTGTGCAAGGTTTGGACGAAAAAGTGGAGGATCTGAGTCAAAAGAATGCTATACTAGTAAAGGTACTGGAGAATGAAGATTTAAGGGATAAAATGGACGGAGAACTGAGTCTTGTCCAGTATCATCAGATGCAGTATGCTATTAGAATCAGGGGCTTAAAAGAGAATCCTAAAGAAGACCTAAAGCAGCTGATTTCTGAGGCATTGGAAGCAGTATTGGGTCAGCCAGCATCTGAAATAAAGGGATGCATGGATAAAGTTTTTCGTGTAAACTCATGGATTGCTAGACAGAGAAAGCTACCTAGAGATGTGGTGGTTTATTTTATAAAGAGAGAAACTAGAGATGAAGTTATTCAAGCCGCTTATGATACTAAAGTTGTGATTGCTGACCAAGAAGTTTTGGTTTTAAAAGAAATTCCTCCAAAGATTTTAAGGAGAAGGAAGGATTTTGTATTTCTCGTGCAGGAGCTTAAGCAACGTGAAATAAAGTTTAGATGGGAGATTCCGGTTGGATTGGTGGTGATGCATGAAGGTAAAACCAATTAGGGCATTATATCAAAAACAAACTGCCCGAATAATAGTTAACAATAGTTTGACTGAAGCTTGAAATATTGAGAAGGGCACAAGGCAAGGGTGTCCGTTATCGCCTTTGTTATTTGTGTTAACATTGGAGATATTATTGATAAAAATACGGAATTCGGAAAGAATTAAGGGTATACAAATTAGAGATCAGGATTATAGATTGAGAGCGTTCGCAGATGATCTGGTTGTTACGGTGACCCAGCCGGAGAACTCTGTTCTGCACCTGATGGAGATAATAATGCAATATGGGAAGGTTTCTGGATTTAAAGTTAATGCACAAAAAACTAAAATTCTGGCCAAAAATATGACAGCATCGCAAAAGGCCCTTTTAGAAGGATTAACTGGATTTGAGATTGTTAAAAGGGTCAAATATTTGGGGGTGTTTTTGTCACCCTCTAATACAAAGTTATATAAAAATAACTATGAAAGATTATGGGGAAAAATTCAAAAAGAAATGGAGAGCTGGGAAAAATTGCAATTGTCTTTGTTGGGGCGAATCGCAGCAGTGAAAATGAATGTCCTGGCTAAATTTTTATTCTTATTTCAAATGATACCGGTTCTTAAGAAAGATTCTAATCTGGAGGAATGGCAGCGAGGTATCAACAAATTTGTTTGGGCAGGGAAAAGGCCACGAGTTAAACTTAAGATTATGCAGGATACTCGTGAAAGAGGTGGTCTTAAAATGCCCAATCTTAAATTATATTATGAAGCTGCTGCGTTAGCAGGAATAAGTGATTGGATTAATTTGACACAAGAGAGATTATTAAATCTTGAGGGCCACGACTTGTTGTTTGGCTGGCATGCATATTTGTTGTATGATAAGAAGGTAGATAATGTGTTTAAAGTGCATATTTTAAGACAGGCATTGTTGAGAGTTTGAAGTATAGACATAAGTTAGATTGTAAGATACCATTGTGGGCAATCCCAAAACACGCAATAGAAAATATAAATGTTGGTTTTAAACATGATGTGACTACGTATAAGGAGATTTTAAGTCTGGAAAGAAATGTCTGGTGTCTGAAACCGTACAGCCTCTTGCGAGATGAGAAGATTATTCAAACTTGGTTTCAATATATCCAGCTACGGGCCAGGTGGAAAGAAGATCAGAAAACTGGTTTTACAATGACTGATGAAAATCTGATAAAGCAAATTAGAAATCAGGGTCCAGCACATATCAAACGGATATATCTTGCATTGATAGAAATTGACTCAGAAACAGAACTTGTTAAAGATTGTATGATAAAATGGGCCCAAAATATCCAAGAAGTTATTACAATGGACACGTGGGAAAAGATTTGGGTGAGGAACGTAAAATTTACACAAGCTCAAAATTTAAGAGAGAACTTTTATAAAATGTTTTATAGATGGCATTTAGATCCTAAAAAGCTTGCAAGTATGTATCCGAATTATCAGCCCAAATGTTGGAGGTGCGGGGACGAAGATGCAACATATTTTCACATATGGTGGACTTGTAAAAAGGTTAAGGCTTTTTGGATAAAAATTTGGTGGAATATGCAGAAGATCTTCAAGCAAAAGATAAAGTTTTGTCTGCAATTCTTTTTGTTGGGTATAATTACAGAAGCTACTGTTGTGGACACTAAGTTGATGTTGAATTTAATTACAGCAGCAAGACTTTTAATAGGTCAGTATTGGAAGAAGGAGGAATTGCCGACTATAGAGGAATGGACTTTAAAGGTTTCTGACCTGGCAGAAATGGCAAAGATCTCGGCTTATTTGAAAGATCATTCGCAAGAACGCTATATTATGGAGTGGAAAAAATGGATTGAATATATCCAGAAGAAATATGGGACTAAAAAGTTTCATTTAGCATTTGAATAAGTCTTCCTTTCTATTTTCTTTTTTTCTATATGAAATATTAGTATTGTTTGTAGTTATTTTATATGAGCTAGAGAGTGATAGATTTAAGAATTTATTGTTGGTAGCATATGGATGTTTATGATTGTTTTTTGTTTTTATACCCTGTACTTAGCTCTGGGAAGTCGGGGGGGAGGGGGGAGAGGGGGGGAGGGGTAGGGAGGGATAGGTAGGGGAGGGGGAGGGGGGATTGTTAAAGATAAAATGTATTTTAAAACTTTTCAATAAAAAAAATAATCTCCCTTGTGTTAAATTAAACCAATCACTAATTGATGATAAAGCAGCAGCCTCATAATATAATTTAAAATTGGGCATTTTAAGACCACCTCTTTCACGTACATCTTGCATTATCTTAAATTTAACTCCTGGTCTTTTCCCTGCCCAAACAAATTTATTAATACCTTTCTGCCATTCCTCCAAATTTGAATCTTTTTTAAGTATAGGTATCATACAGAATGCAGCCGCGAGAGTTGTGTTGGGAGTCTCCCGATACTCCCATGTTACACCTCTGCTCTGTGAGCTGCATTGGCTCCCAGTTGTCTTCCGGGTGAGATTCAAGGTTCTGGTAATAGTTTTCAAAGCCCTACATGGCATGGGTCCGGAGTACCTTAGGGATCACCTGCTGCCGGCGATAACTTCCCTCCGCCCTGTGCGCTCCCACAGAGAGGGCCTCCTCACGGTGCCACCGATCAGAGAATGTTGTCTGGTGGCTCCCAGGGGGAGGTCCTTCTCTGTGGGTGCCCGGAATTTATGGAATCAGTTGCCGGTTGAGCTCCGGATGGCGCCCGACCTTCGCTCCTTCCGACGCGATCTGAAGACTTATTTGTTCGAACAAGCCGGCCTGGCCTGATGGGGGATGGGTTTAGGTTTTATTGCTATTTTAAATGTATTTTAATCTACTGTTTTAACTTGGGCACCTTGTTTAATTCTTTTTTAGTTTTTGTATTCCTGTACTTTTATATGTTTGCCCTGTTCACCGCCCTGAGTCCTTCGGGAGAAGGGCGGTATACAAATAAAATTATTATTATTATTATTATTATTATTATTATTATTATTATTATTATTATTATTATTATTATTATTATTATTATTATTATTATTATTATTATTATCATCATCATCATCATTTGAAACAAAAATAAAAATGTTGGCAAAACATTCATTTTTACTGCTGCAATTCTTCCCAATAAGGATAATTGTAATTTTTTCCAACTATCTAACTCTTTTTGTATTTTTAACCATAACAATTCATAATTATTTTTGTATAATTTTACATTTGAAGCTGAAAGATATACCCCCAAATATTAAATCTTTTTAACTATTTCAAATCCCGTTAGCTCTTCTAAAACAACCTTCTGTTCTATGGTCATATTTTTAGACAATATTTTAGTTTTTTGCGTATTTATCTTAAATCCAAAAACTTTTCCATATGACATTATTATCTCCATCAATTCTACAACTGAGTAAGTCGGTTGACTTAATGTAATAACCAAGTCATCCGCAAATGCTCTCAATCTATAATCTTGATCTCTTATTTTATTTCCCTTAATTTTATTTGAGTCTCGTATCTTAATCAATAATATTTCCAATGTTAAAACAAACAACAAAGGTGACAATGGACACCCCTGTCTTGTACCCTTTTCAATATTACATGTTTCTGTCAAACTACCATTGACTATTATTTGAGCTTTTTGCTTCTGATATATTGCCCTAATAGGTTGTAAAAAATTATCCCCAAACTCCATTTTCTCCAGTACCTTAAATAAAAATTGCCAGTCCAATTGATCAAAAGCTTTTTCAGCATCCAAAATTTTTTTTTAGATGCTATCTACCTGTTAGGAATTAAAGTCCTAACCTGGTTTGGGTGAAATACATATAATATGGTTGTGTACCTTTAAGAAGAGAAATGGCCTAAGGGTGTGACTAATTCTATTCAGCATAAATGAATTTCAGATGTTAGACTTACTCTCTCTCTAGTGTTTTTTCTCTGACTGACTTGTTACTGTGTCTATTGATATTTGACTTTTAACTGGTAAGGATTTTTGACTTTGACTTTGTTTACTCCTGAACTGTTATTCAACGGTGATTCTTCGTTACTGACCTTGGATTGAAAACTGGACTATATGTAATTGTGTTTTTTGTTTTGTGTTATATTGTCTGAGTAAAAATATTGTTATGATACAACTCAAGTTAGTTTGCCTTTTACTGTTTGCTTATTAAAGGTCCCAATACACCTTCCTTTGTGCATTGCAAGCCTTGTATAAGGCATTCTGCGCATTCTAATTTTGTTTCCTGGTTATGGGCCCAGTGTGGTACTGAGGGCTGGCACAGTAATATATATATATATATACCCCTTCATGGATTACTGCCTTGTCGTGGCGAAGGGGCTTGCGTAATTCAATGAAGCTATAGAGTTCTGACAAAACGTGATCCACTGGAGAAGGAAATGGCAACCCACTCCAGTATCTTTGCCATGAAAACACTATGGACAGTACCAAAAGGCAAAACGATATGACGCTGGAAGATGAACCCCTCAGGTCGGAAGGCGTCCAATATGCTACTGGGGAAGAGCAGAGGGCTAGTACTAGTAGCACCAGAAAGAATGAAGCGACTGGGCCAAAGCCGAAAGGATGCTCAGCTGTGGATGTGTCTGGTGGTGAAAGGAAAGTCCGATGCTGTAAAGATTTTCTCTCCATAGGAACCTGGAATGTAAGATCCATGAATCAAGGAAAGCTGGACGTGGTCAAACAAGAGATGACAAGACTGAACATTGACATCTTAGGTATCAGCGAACTAAAATGGACAGGAATGGGTGAATTTAATTCAGATGACCATCAGGTATACTACTGCGGGCAAGAATCCCTCAGAAGAAATGGAGTAGCCTTCATAGTCAATAAAAGAGTAGGAAAATCAATACTGGGATACAATCCTCAAAATGACAGAATGATCTCAGTTCGAATCCAAGGGAAACCATTCAATATCACAGTAGTCCAAGTCTATGCCCCAACCACCAGTGCTGAAGAGGATGAAATTGACCAGTTCTATGAAGCCCTACAGCACCTTATAGAAGTAACACCAAAAAATGATGTCCTTATCATCATGGGGGATTGGAATGCTAAAGTAGGAAGCCAAAAGATAACTGGAATAACAGGCACGTTTGGCCTTGGAGTACAAAATGAAGCAGGGCACAGGCTGATAGAATTTGAATACGATGGTCATAGCAAACACTCTTTTCCAACAACCCAAGAGACGGCTCTACACATGGACATCACCAGATGGTCAACACAGAAATCAGATTGACTATATGCTCTGCAGCCAAAGATGGAGAAGCTCTATACAGTCGGTAATATATATATATATATATATATGGATCCTTGGTTTTTCGGGTTTTACCCCGCGTAGAACTAAAGGTGTAGGCGCAACGTTTCGACGGAATCCCATCCGTCATCATCAGGCTTTAGCTTCCTTCTTCTGGGAGAAGCATGTGGCTGTTTGCTTCTCCCAGAAGCTGGGATTCCGTCGAAACGTTGCGCCTACACCTTTAGTTCTACGCGGGGTAAAACCCGAAAAACCAAGGATCCACATACAGGCACCCGCGAAAACCTCAGAAAACATATATATATGTTTTGAAGGCCATCGAACAGGCTGTAGTCACACCGGACAGTTCATATATTTGTGTAAATTACTAACAAAGAATTAAGGGAGACTGAAATGCATTTCTGACTCATTAGTCTTCATCAGTCAGCCATACCCTTCTGAGATTCGAACCTGGGCTGATTGCACATTAGGCAGTGTATTTACCTCTTGAGCCACAGGATCTCTCTCGCTCTGTTAGCTTTCTGCAAGGGGAGATATGTGTCAAATGTTAACTATTTAGATTACCTTGCTAGGCCCCAAACAGTGTATTGCCTAATGTGCAATCAGCCCAGGTTCGAATCTCAGAAGGGTATGGCTGACAGATGAAGACTAATGAGTCAGAAATGCATTTCAGTCTCCCTTAATTCTTTGTTAGTAATTTACACACACACACACACACACACACACACACACACACACACACACATATATATATATATATATATGGATCTTTGGTTATTCGGGTTTTTCCCCGCGTAGAACTAAAGGTATAGGGGCGACGTTTCGACGGAATCCCATCCGTCATCATGAGGCTGGTGGCTTCTGCTTCCTTCTTCTGGGAGAAGCATGTGGCTGTTTGTTCCTCTTTTTTAAACTGCCAGAGGGGGTGTGTTCTGTGGGTGGAGGTGTGCTCTGATTGGGTGGGGGAGTAAGTGTGTTCTGATTGGGTGGGAGTGTGTTTTGAGTGGATGGGCTGGTCTCAGCTGCCAGCCTTAGACCTGAGCTGGTGAGTTGTGCTGCTTTTGTTCGGCTTCGTGTTTGTGGTGGTGCCATGTTTTTATAGTGGGTGTCAGTTTGCTTATTGTGTGGTTTGGAGGGGTTTAAAGTGGCTGATGTTGCAGCTGTAGTTAGGTTTCTGTTTTGTGGTTGTGCCTCGTTATCATTGTGGGTTCGGATTTGCTTTTTGAATGGTTGTGTGGTGGTGATGTCATGTGGTGTTGTCATGACTTTGGGTCTATCATTCTTGGTGGTTGGGACTCGTCTGTCAATCAAGGCGGGTTTCCAAATGGTTGGTAGGCGAGAGGTATCATCTCGTTTGTTTATGCTGTGGGGGCGTTTTTCTATCTCAATGGCTTCTCTGTACAAACAGCCACATGCTTCTCCCAGAAGAAGGAAGCAGAAGCCACCAGCCTGATGATGACGGATGGGATTCCGTCGAAACGTCGCCCCTACACCTTTAGTTCTACGCGGGGAAAAACCCGAATAACCAAAGATCCACATACGAACACCCGCGAAAACCTCAGAAAACAAATATCTTACCTCTACGGGGAGGAAATCCACCAGCTAACTAGGACCTATGAAAAACTCAAAGTACGAAGAGCTTCCATTCTGTGTGACCTCACATTCCTACGCAACTGCCGAGATCAAAATTTAATCCCCACATGCTTCCAATTGAAATTCCACTCCAACTCTGCAGCCATCAAACGCATCCTGATAAGAACTGAACTGGCCCTAATCAGAAATGAACTCCACACAAAAAGATTCCTCCTGGACCGAATCAACAGAGACCTCCTCACACTTCACCTCAAACTCAGCAACAAGATCCACCCCACACTTTGGGACAAATTCAAACAAATCGCTGTCTGGAGAGCTGAAACAGAGACTGCCTACAAAACAGACACACACACCAATAAACTCCGAAGACTAAAGGAACGCCAGAAACAAACCCCTCCTCTCTCACAGCAACACATGAAACAAACTGTGCACAACATCTCAGATAGGATTCTCACCAAAGCCTAAACCAACGTCCTGTCTAAAGGATTTAATTTTGCAGTCGCTCCCAAACACATTCCCACGGAAACCATTATATGCGGAGTCGAATCCAGCCTGACCAAAATTAACCCTGATGACGCCAACAAAATCAGACTCGAAGTGACCAACATCCTCTGCACCAGCAAACCACCCAAAAGCAACTTACCCAAAGAGGAACAGACAGCACTACTTAACCTAAAAAAAGACACCAGCATAATCATTCTGCCAGCAGACAAAGGCAACGCCACGGTGGTAATGAACTCATCTGACTACCATACCAAATTATCCAACCTACTCCGAGACTCCACATACAAACTCCTCAAGACAGATCCCACCACCTACCTGGAAAAAACCACAAAATCCAAAATAAAAGCCACCCCCATCAGTGAAGAGATCCAGAAAACAATCATTCCCAGAGAAAAATCATCCAGATGTCCTAAGCTCTATGGTCTGCCCAAGAGACACAAAGAAGGAACCCCACTCAGACCCATAGTCAGCTCCATAGGCTCACCTCTACAAAATCTAGCCAAATTTCTTGCCAAACAACTACAGCCTTACGCAAATTCCATCTCCTCACACGTACAAGATTCATTCCAATTCATAGAGATCATAAGTAAACTAAACTTACAGCCCTGTGACCTACTTGTGAGCTTCGATGTCGTATCCCTCTTCACCCAAGTGCCAATCAAAGAAGCCTTGACAGCTATCCTAAATAAATACAACCCCCCAAAACACATCCTAGATCTGACCAACCACTGCCTATCAAACACATACTTCATCTACAATGGACAAAGATACAAACAAATGGAAGGAGCACCCATGGGATCACCCCTTTCACCTGTCATCGCAAACCTCTACATGGAACACTTTGAAACCCTCGCTCTAGAAAAATCCAACCACAAACCCAAACTCTGGCTCAGATACGTAGATGACACCTTCGTAATCTGGCCACACGGCAAAGAAAAACTGGATGACTTCCTCACACACCTCAACAGCCAACACCCCAAAATACAATTCACCATGGAAACAGAAGCTAACAATCAACTTCCCTTCCTTGATGTCTTAGTCTACAAGAAATCCAACGGCTCCCTAGGACACACTATCTACCATAAAAAAACACACACAAACCGCTATCTGAACGCACTCTCACACCACCACCCAGCACAGATCAACTCCGTAGCCAAGACACTCATCTCCAGAACAAAACACCTAGCTGACGAACAACACCAAAAAACCGAATTACACACTCTCACTAATGTACTAACAGCCAATGGATTCCAAAGAAACACGATTACCAACTTAATCCGAAGAGAGACACCCACAAAAACCCAAGACAGAGAACAAGAAAATGGCAAAGCCCTCCTCCCATACTTAAAAGGGACCACAGACAGAATCAGCAAGGTCCTCCAAAAACACAACATCAAAACAGCATTCTACACAGACAGAAAAATATCCACCATCCTAAGAAACCCCAAGGACATAATTAGCTTAGAAAACCAAGGAGTATACGAAATCCCATGCACCACCTGCCCCACCACATACATCGGACAGACCAACAGAAGAATAAGTGCACACATTGAAGAGCACAAAAACTCACTCAGAAAAGGAGAACAAACTTCATCCCTGGTCCAACACTTTGAAGCCACAGGACATGAAATTGATTTTAAAAAAACCAAAACTATCGCCAAAATTGAACATTTTAACAACAGAATAATCAGAGAAGCCATTGAGATAGAAAAACGCCCCCACAGCATAAACAAACGAGATGATACCTCTCGCCTACCAACCATTTGGAAACCCGCCTTGATTGACAGACGAGTCCCAACCACCAAGAATGATAGACCCAAAGTCATGACAACACCACGTGACATCACCACCACACAACCATTCAAAAAGCAAATCCGAACCCACAATGATAACGAGGCACAACCACAAAACAGAAACCTAACTACAGCTGCAACATCAGCCACTTTAAACCCCTCCAAACCACACAATAAGCAAACTGACACCCACTATAAAAACATGGCACCACCACAAACACGAAGCCGAACAAAAGCAGCACAACTCACCAGCTCAGGTCTAAGGCTGGCAGCTGAGACCAGCCCATCCACTCAAAACACACTCCCACCCAATCAGAACACACCCACCATTCAAAACAGACTCCCACCCAATCAGAACACACTTACTCCTCCACCCAATCAGAGCACACCTCCACCCACAGAACACACCCCCTCTGGCAGTTTAAAAAAGAGGAACAAACAGCCACATGCTTCTCCCAGAAGAAGGAAGCAGAAGCCACCAGCCTGATGATGACGGATGGGATTCCGTCGAAACGTCGCCCCTACACCTTTAGTTCTACGCGGGGAAAAACCCGAATAACCAAAGATCCACATACGAACACCCGCGAAAACCTCAGAAAACACACGCGCACACACACACACACACACACACACACACACACACACACACACACATATATATATATATATATATATATATATATATATATATATATATATATATATATATATATATGTACTAACTGAGTTTACCAGACAATGCCACAAGGGATATTTAATCCGTTTTGTATAACTCGGCTTAATGGGTCAAACTAACTACGTATCCTGGTCTACGCAATGTAGTTTGCTGTTGCGAAGAGAAGGTCTATGGGGCGTAGTTAACAAACCTCCTGATGTGACTGCCTGGAATCCAGATGACGAAGATGATGAGAAGAAAATTACAGCTTTTCATAGAGACAATGAAAAAGCTTTGTGCTTAATTGGGTTAACGCTAGGTGACCAACAGCTTGTCCATGTACGTGGAGAAGAATCTGCTGCTCGTTGTTGGACCACGTTGCGGAAGCTGTATGTTCGTGACAGTGTGGGTGTACACATACATCTCACAAGGAAGCTGTTTAGGGCTCGTCTGGAAAAGAATGGGGACATGCTAGCTCACCTAGACTTTATGAAGTCAACCCTTTTGAAGCTACATGAGAAGGAGCTCATTTTTTCTGAGTTACATCAGGTCTACATCATTTTGTCATCGTTAGATGACAGCTACGACGCGTTTGTTTCGTCGCTTGAAATTCTGTCTAAAGATGAACTAACTTTATCTTCAATAATTGGAAGACTGCTGGAGGAGTACAGAAGACGTATTGAAAGAGATCAGCTGAGAGAGCCGCTACCACAGGAAAAGGAGCATACTACAGCTGCTTACACGGAAAAGAAGTGCTATAACTGTGGGGCGAAAGGACATATAGCAAAGTTCTGTAAGAAAGGAAACAAGCAGAGGAACGAAAGCCATAGGAAGGGAAAGAAAGTGGTTAATATAGCTGTGTCTGATGTAGCAACAACCAGTAATCACAATTTATGGGTAATTGATAGTGGGGCTACCCAATGCATCACTAATTCAAAAGAACGTTTTGAAAAGATAGCTTATAGTAACAGGTACATTACTATGGCTAATGGATGGAAAATAAAAGCCTCTGGTGAGGGTAAGGTTTATTGTTCTTTTATTAAGTAAAATTTAGATATGCTTTATGTTCCAAAAATTAATGATAATTTACTATCTGTTAAAGCTTTAGTTAAAGCAGGGTTCAAAGTGACTTTCCTAGGGGAGGAATGTCTTATTGAAAAGAATGATGTGAAGGCTGTAGCTAAGTTGAAATATGGTTTGTTCGTTTTACACTGCAATCCTATAATGATGGCCAATACATGTGTTAACCAAAAACCACATGATAACTGCATTCATTTATTGCATCGAAGGTTGGGTCATATAAACTATAATGCTCTTAGGAAAACAATAGAATTATCTACAGGAATAAAAGTGAAAGCTTGTCAAAAATATCTACAATGCAACGTTTGCAGTAGAGAAAAGAGCAAGGCAACACCAGGCAATAGGCTAGGTGGCTTTAAGACTAATGCTCCATTAGAATTGGTTTTTGCTGATATAATTGGTCCAATGAAACTGAGTTTAGGGGGGGGGCTTGTTACATATTAAGCATACTAGATCATTATAGCAGATATGGTTTTTGTTACCTCCTAAAATCTAAAGCAGAAACTGTACAAAAAATTTCTAATTGGCTTAGGTTCGCTGAAGGAAAGACACAATTAAAAGTGAAATGTATTATCACAGATAATGGAACTGAGTTTACTAACAAAGAATTCACTGATTTGTTAGTGTCTGTAGGGATAGAGCACAGACGTTCAGCTCCCTACAGGCCACAACATAATTCTTTTGTAGAGAGGCGTGGCCAAACACTGCAAGCTATGGTTAGAGCTATGCTAGAGGATTCTGGTTTACCGAATGGTTTGTGGGGGGAAGCAGCTATTTGTGCTAATCATGTATTAAATAATGTGGTTAGTTCAGCTACTGGTAAAATTCCTTTTACGTTATGGCATGGTTGGAAACCTGACCTCAGTTATTTGCATACATTTGGTACTCCTGCATGGGTACATATTACTGCCTCATTAAGAAAGAAGGGAGAACATAGAGCGAGACAGTTAATCTTTGTTGGCTATGAATCAAATCATAAATCTTTCCGTTTCTGGGAGAAAGGAACCAAGAATGTATATTGTAGTTCAAGTGCTATTTTCCAAGAACAGTCAGGTTGGGATAGGTTAGAAAATGCTGTGTGTGACTTCCGGGTGGCAAGGCTCCGTTGATGGCGGCCGTTTTGGCCGTCAGCCCCGCTGCTTTCCATAGAGCCGCTAAAAACAGTGACGATCAGCTGTTTAGCGGCTCAGAAACCCGCTCCTCAGGAGAAGGGGGGGTGAGCACTTAGGTAGGGGTAGAGCTCCCCTAGATCACCAGAGTTTAAACTCTGGTGGTTGAAAGGTGTGAGCCCCCCCGAAGCCTGAGTTTGCTCCGGACTCCGGGACACCTCTGCTCCAAGGCTTTGGAGCAGAGCAGGACGCTGCAACCATCCCTGGCATCGATAATTAACTGTGGAATTACTTGGATGCAGGCAGAGCTGTGCAGGAGAATGCTGTAATAGCAAGTATCTGAACTTTAACTCTGAATATTTTGAGAGAAAAAGTTGCAAGCAGTGCGGAAAGTGAAAGTGCGCAATAGAAAGATGGCAGTTCAGCACTCTTCATTACAGGCTTTGATGCCTCCTCCTGTGGCACCCGCACCAGCTTTTTTTTTATTGAAAAGTTTTAAAATACATTTTCCCTTTAACAATCCCCCCTCCCCCTTCCCTACCTAACCCTCCCTACCCCTCCCCCCTTCCCCCCCGACTTCCCAGAGCTAAGTACAGGGTATAAAAACAGAAAACAATCATAAACATCCATATGCTAACAACAATAAACTCTTATATCTATCGCTCTCTAGCTCATATAAGATAACTACAAACAATATTAATATTACATATAAAAAGAAAGAAAAAGAAAAAAAGAAAGGAAGATTTATTCAAATGCTAAATGAAACTTTTTAATCCCATATTTCTTCTGGATATATTCAATCCATTTTTTCCACTCCATAATATAGCGTTCTTGCGAGTGATCTTTCAAATAAGCCGAAATCTTTGCCATTTCTGCCAGGTCAGAAACCTTTAAAGTCCATTCCTCTATAGTCGGCAATTCCTCCTTCTTCCAATACTGGCCTATTAGAAGTCTTGCTGCTGTAATTACGTTCAACATCAACTTAGTGTCCACAACAGTAGCCTCTGTAATTATACCCAACAAAAAGAATTGCGGACAAAACTTTATCTTCTGCTTGAAGATCTTCTGCATGTTCCACCAAATTTTTATCCAAAAAGCCTTAACCTTTTTACAAGTCCACCATATATGAAAATATGTTGCATCTTCATCACCACACCTCCAGCATTTGGGCTGATAATTCGGATACATACTTGCAAGCTTTTTAGGATCTAAATGCCATCTATAAAACATTTTATAAAAGTTCTCTCTTAAATTTTGAGCTTGTGTAAATTTTACGTTCCTCACCCAAATCGTTTCCCACGTGTCCATTGTAATAACTTCTTGGATATTTTGAGCCCATTTTATCATACAATCTTTAACCAGTTCTGTTTCTGAGTCAATTTCTATCAATGCAAGATATATCCGTTTGATGTGTGCTGGACCCTGATTTCTAATTTGCTTTATCAGATTTTCATCAGTCATTGTAAAACCAGTTTTCTGATCTTCTTTCCACCTGGCCCGTAGCTGGATATATTGAAACCAAGTTTGAATAATCTTCTCATCTCGCAAGAGGCTGTACGGTTTCAGACACCAAACATTTCTTTCCAGGCTTAAAATCTCCTTATACGTAGTCACATCATGTTTAAAACCAACATTTATATTTTCTATTGCGTGTTTTGGGATTGCCCACAATGGTATCTTACAATCTAGCTTAAGTCTATACTTCTTCCAAACTCTCAACAATGCCTGTCTTAAAATATGCACTTTAAACACATTATCTACCTTCTTATCATACAACAAATATGCATGCCAGCCAAACAACAAGTCGTGGCCCTCAAGATTTAATAATCTCTCTTGTGTCAAATTGATCCAATCACTTATTCCTGCTAACGCAGCAGCTTCATAATATAATTTAAGATTGGGCATTTTAAGACCACCTCTTTCACGAGTGTCCTGCATAATCTTAAGTTTAACTCGTGGCCTTTTCCCTGCCCAGACAAATTTGTTGATACCTCGCTGCCATTCCTCCAGATTAGAATCTTTCTTAAGAACCGGTATCATTTGAAATAAGAATAAAAATTTAGGCAGGACATTCATTTTCACTGCTGCAATTCGCCCCAGCAAAGACAGTTGCAATTTTTCCCAGCTCCCCATTTCTTTTTGAATTTTTCCCCATAATCTTTCATAGTTATTTTTATATAACTTTGTATTAGAGGGTGACAAAAACACCCCCAAATATTTGACCCTCTTGACAATCTCAAATCCAGTTAATCCTTCTAAAAGGGCCTTTTGCGATGCTGTCATATTTTTGGCCAGAATTTTAGTTTTTTGTGCATTAACTTTAAATCCAGAAACCTTCCCATATTGCATTATTATCTCTATCAGGTGCAGAACAGAGTTCTCCGGCTGGGTCACCGTAACAACCAGATCATCTGCGAACGCTCTCAATCTATAATCCTGATCTCTAATTTGTATACCCTTAATTCTTTCCGAGTTCCGTATTTTTATCAATAATATCTCCAATGTTAAGACAAATAGCAAAGGCGATAACGGACACCCTTGCCTTGTGCCCTTCTCAATATTACAAGCTTCAGTCAAACTATTATTAACTATTATTCGGGCAGTTTGTTTTTGATATAATGCCCTAATTGGTTGCAAAAATTTATCCCCAAAATTCATTTTATCTAGAACTTTCATCAAAAATTGCCAATTCAATTGATCAAAAGCTTTTTCAGCATCTAAAAAAATTAGCGCCGCAGGGATCTGGTTGTTCCTTTCCAAAAACTCTAACACATCAACTATATGCCTCACATTATTTTTCATTTGTCTACCACTAATAAACCCTGTTTGATCCCCATGAATCACCTGTTGCAGAACCCTCATCAATCTATTAGCCAACACCTTAGCAAATATCTTATAATCTGTATTTAAAAGTGATATTGGTCTATAATTTTTAACTTGAGTAACATCTTGATCTTCCTTCGGTATCAAAGAGATAAAAGCAGTTCTCCAAGACGGAGGCACCTTTCCCCCTCTCTGAATTATCTGAAACAGCTCCTTTAACGGCTTTATCAACTCCATTTGTAAATTTTTGTAATAAACCGCAGTCAAGCCATCCGTACCTGGCGCTTTATCCAACTTCAATTCCTTAATTGCTGTAAAAATTTCTTCTTCTGTTATCAATTGGTTAATCTCCTCTTTTTGTGCCTGCGTAAGAACCGGGATGCTAGCATTCTCCAAATATACATCAATATCTTTTTCGTTTATCTTCTCCTTAGCATATAATTTAGAATAAAAGTCCAAAAAGGCTTCCTTAATAAGATCCTGTTGATACACAACCTTTCCCTTATGTTCAATTTTATCTATATTAGAAGCCCTTTGCTTCTTCCTTAGTCTATAAGCTAGCCATCTACCTGGCTTGTTGGCATTGCAAAAAGTGTTATGCCTAGCAAACCGCAAATTGGTTGCCACTTGATCAGCCATTAATTTATCAAATTGTCCTCTTAATAGCTTAATAACCTCCTTAGTCTTCACATCCAATGGGTTCAAAATCAAGGCCTTTTCTTTTTCCCTAATTTCATTCTCCAATTCTCTCCTTCTGGCTTCCAAAGTACGTCTGTATTTATTATTCATATAAATCAACACCCCTCTCATGTAGGCTTTGCTAGCATCCCAAACCATGTCCATGGAAGTATCCTTATTCATATTAATTTCAAAAAAAATCCTTCATCCGCTGTTTACATTCTTCCACATTTCTCTGATTTCTAAACAAGTTCTCATTTACGCGCCACGAGCGCCTATCTCTATTGTCCTTATTGATCTCTAACCAAACTGGGCTATGGTCAGAGATAGCTCTTGCACAAATCTTTACCTTCTTAATCCTAGAAAAAAAGTCATTAGTCAACAAAATAAAGTCAATCCTGGAAAAAGATTGATGTCTATCAGAAAAAAAGTATAATCCTTTTCATGCAGGTGAGTGTCACGCCAAATATCTCGCAGTTCCAAATCATCCTTCATTTCAAAAAAAGATTTAGGCAATCTGGCATGACTCAGAGAGCGCTTAAAAGGACCAGCCTTGTCCAACTGTACATCCAAAACACCATTCCAATCCCCCATAAAAATAAACGATTTGTAATCCAATTGGGTAAGCTTTGTATGAAGTAAGCTAAAAAAATCAGCTTGCTGTTGATTAGGAGCATATAGTCCAACTAAAAGCGTTTTTTTGCCTTCTAGCAGCAAATCTATCATAAGATATCTACCATGCTTATCTGCTTCAATTAGTTCCGCTGTTAAAGTACTCTTAACATAAACAACCACTCCATTTTTCTTATTCATCGCAGAGGCAACAAATTGCGTGCCCAATCTTGAGTTGAGTAAATACTTTTGGTCCATAGTCCTAATATGTGTTTCTTGCAAACATATAACATCAATCTTAAATTGTTTTAAATATTGAAAAACTTTCTTTCTCTTCTGTGGTGAGTTTAGTCCATTAACATTCCAAGTTAGAAATTTAGTCGCCATGCGTGGCATCCCGAAGCTGTTGGAGCAGATCTTTAATAGCCCCTCTGTCCTCTTTGGGCCGCGCTCGTCCCATTGCTTCGCTGTAAGTACGCTTTGAAAATTCCATAAACTTCTGTTGGTCATGCTCTTTTGTTTGTTTTGCTCGTTTTAAAGCGGCACGTGTCACCCTCTGCTCTCCAGCAACAGCCAACGAGGTTGTAATTTGATCCCCTCCAGCACCATTCTCTTCTTTCTGTCCTCCTTCAGCCTCTTGAGATTTCCCTTCTCCACATCCCTTTGCAGCTTCCAGAAGTGATAGTGGAGTCGCTTTTAAAACATTATTATAGAAGTCACGCGCCTGTATCACAGTAACCAGACGGTATCTTTTACCTTCATGCATCACCACCAATCCGACAGGAATCTCCCATCTAAACTTTATTTCACGTTGCTTAAGTTCTTGCACAAGAAATGCAAAGTCCTTCCTTCTCCTTAGAATCTTTGGAGGAATTTCTTTTAAAACCAAAACTTCTTGGTCAGCAATCACAACTTTAGTATCATAAGCAGCTTGAATAACTTCATCTCTGGTTTCTCTCTTTGTAAAATAAACCACCACATCTCTAGGTAGCTTTCTCTGTCTAGCAATCCATGAGTTTACACGAAAAACTTTGTCCATGCATCCCTTTATTTCAGATGCTGACTGATCCAATACTGCTTCCAAGGCCTCAGAAATCAGCTGCTTTAGGTCCTCTTTAGGATTCTCTTTTAAACCTCTGATTCTGATAGCATACTGCATCTGGTAATACTGAACAAGACTCAGTTCTCCGTCCATTCTATCCCTTAAATCTTCATTCTCCAATACCTTTACTTCTAATATAGCATTCTTTTGACTCAGATCCTCCACTTTTTCATCCAAGCTTTGCACACATTCAGCCACGCTTTGCACTGTGGACAAAATGTCTACCCTCATCACACTAAACTTCTCTTCTATCCTCTCCTCCAGTTTCTCCAATTTCTCCTCCAATTTCTCCTCCACCTTTGCCAGTTTGTCACCCAGTATTTCTGATATTACCTGGGATTGTTTTTCCAAAGCATCTTCTAAATCCTTCGATGTCAATGCAGCAGGAGGAAGCAAAGCTTGCAACGATGTCTGTTGCACTGGGGAAGTTCCAGCACTCCGAAGAGTTTTTGAGGGAGGTTTAGCCGCCATCTTTTCACTTTCACTTATTGCGCACTTTCACTTTAGGTTTATAAAGTCCATTGAACTAGAGAATAAAAGTAAAAGTCCTCTTCACCTTTATCTCCTGTACCGCTCTGCCTGCTCCTTTTTATTCCAGGGTCTTTCCTTCTGGCAGGGGTGGTCGCAAACGCCTGGCTCTGCTCCAAAAATCCCGGAGCAGAGACGCTAAACAGCTGGGAGCAACCCAGGCTACGGGGGAGTTCAATCCTTCAGCCGCCCAAGCTTTAAGCTCAGGCGGCCCTGGAGAACTCAACCCCTACCTGGGGCCTCACCCCCTCCTCTTCTCCCGAGGAGGGGGCTTCAAATCCACCCGAACAGCTGATCGGCGCTGTTTCGGGTGAAAAAACTCAGCTGAGCAGCGGGCAGCCCGAAACGGCTGTCTCCGGCGCCGCGCCGCCACCAGAAGTCCGCACCAGCTTTAACAATAAAAGATTTGCAGGATGCTTTACAGAAGGCTTTAAAAACACAATCCCAACAAATAGCTGGACTTATTGAGGAGAAGAATACTGAAATTAGAGCAGACATTTTGGCTGCATTCCAAGGGCTTGCAGTTTGTATTGAGCGTCTGGATGAGCATGTGGAAGAGCTCAGCCAAAATAATATGAGATTAGATGCTAAAATGCTGGATGCTGAAAATCTGATGGAAAAGATTGAAGATGATGTAGTAATGTTACAATACCGTGACATGGAATTTGCTGTGAGAATCAGAGGTTTAAAAGAAGATCCTAAGGAAGAT
Source organism: Vipera ursinii (assembly GCF_947247035.1). Lineage (NCBI taxonomy): Eukaryota > Metazoa > Chordata > Lepidosauria > Squamata > Viperidae > Vipera > Vipera ursinii. Next base: position 20,390,503 of record NC_139522.1, read on the forward strand.
TTGAAAGAATTACTGGCACAGGCCCTTGAACAGGTTTTGGAGCATCCAGCAGAAGATATTATGGGGGATATAGACAAAATATTTTGTGTTAACTCTTGGATTGCAAGACAAAGAAAGTTACCTAGAGATGTGGTGGTTTACTTTACAAAGAGAGCAATTAGAAATGTGGTTATTCAAGCCTTCTATAACAATAGATTTACAGTTGCTGAGCAAGAAGTTTTAATTCTGAAATAGATTCCTCCAAGAATTTTAAGGAAAAGAAAAGAATTTGCTTTTTTGGCAGAAGAATTAAGGAAACGGCAGATTCAGTTTAGATGGGAGATTCCAGCAGGTATGGCGGTGATGTACGCAGGCATGAGATATCGTCTTAATACAGTTTTGCAGGCACGAGATTTTTATGCTAATATTTTGAAGGCAGGCTCTCCGCCATCTTCAGAATTTAAAGGAAGGAATGGTGAAGGAGAGTGTCAGTCGTGAATGGAGAGTATACAAGGAGCTGAAGGAGTTACTCTGCAGAAGGATAAAGAATCCCAGCAAATTACAGGAGTGGATCAGACCCAGGTACCAACGGAAGAGGTTAGAGAACAAAGAATGACATGGGCTGCAATCAGACGAATCAGACAAGAACAAGAACAACAGAAAGTTACAATTATATGTCAAAAACCTACTTACAGTGAAGCAGTGGGAGGAGCGAAACCGAAGAGAGTGCAGGTGGTTTTGGAAGAGGTGCTCCGAAAGCTTCAGGTCACAAAAGATGGCGACAAAGTTTCTAACTTGGAATGTTAATGGATTAAATTCCCCGCACAAGAGAAAGAAAGTATTTCAGTATTTAAAACAATTTAGAAATGATGTTATTTGTCTACAGGAAACACATATTCGAGCAGCTGATCAAAAGTATTTGATAAATTGTAGGCTGGGCACACAGTTTATTGCGTCTGCTCCTGACAAGAAAAATGGAGTAGTTATTTATGTTAAGAACAACTTAACAGCTAATTTAATTGAAACAGATAAACAAGGAAGATATGTTATAATTGAACTATTAATAGAAGGCAAGAAAATACTTTTGGTTGGATTATATGCTCCTAATCAACAGCAAGGAGAATTTTATAAACTATTACATAGCAAGATAATTCAATGGGATTACAAATCTTGTATTTTTATGGGAGACTGGAATGGGGTTTTGGATGAACAAATGGACAAAAAAGGTCTTTTTAGAAGTACACCAAGTCATGCTAGATTGCCTAAATCTTTTTTTGAGATGAAAGATGACTTGGAATTGAGAGATGTTTGGAGAGAAAGAAATTTGCAAGAAAAAGACTTTACCTTTTTCTCTGATAGGCATCAATCTTTCTCCAGGATTGATTTTGTACTAATTACTAATGATTTCTTTTCTAGGATTAAGAAGATTAAGATATGTCCAAGAACTATATCAGATCATAGTCCAGTATGGCTGGAAATAGAAAAAGACAATGGAGACAGACGGTCTTGGCGACTAAATGAAAATTTGTTTAGATATCAAGAAAATGTGGAAGAGTGTAAAAAACAGATGAAAGAATTTTTTAATATGAATATGCACAAGGGTACTTCTATTGAGATGGTTTGGGATGCAAGTAAAGCATATATGAGAGGAGTGTTAATATATTTGAATAATAAATATAGATGTAAACTGGAACATAGGCGAAAAGAATTAGAGGAGGAAATTAAGAGGAAAGAGAAGGCTTTAATTTTGAATCCATCTGATAGGAAGATTAAAGAGGTAATCACTTTACTAAGAGGCCAGTTTGTTATGTTGATGGCAGATCAAGTGGCAACCAATTTACGGTATGGTAAACATAATACTTTTTGCAATGCTAATAAGCCTGGTAGGTGGTTAGCTTACTTGTTAAGGAAGAAACAAAGGTCACGTAATATAGATAGAATAGATTATAAGGGTAAAGTGGTGTTTCAGCAGAATCTTATTAAAAAGGCCTTTGTTGATTTTTATTCTAAGTTGTATGTTAGAGACAAGATTCAAGATGTAGATATAGATAGATATCTATGAGAAGTTAATATCCCTGTTCTTACACAAGAGCAAAGGGAAGGGATGAATCAATTGATAAATGATGAAGAAATTATTTTAGCAATTAAGCAATTAAAGGTGGGTAAAGCATCAGGAACAGACGGTTTGACAGCCGTCTATTATAAAGATTTACAGTCAGAAATGGTGGAACCTTTAAGAGAATTGTTTAGGACAATTAAATTGGGAGGAGAAGTGCCTCCATCGTGGAAAACAGCCTTTATATCGCTGATTCCGAAGGAAGATCAAGATGCTACCCAAGCCAAAAGCTATAGGCCAATATCGCTTTTAAACACTGATTACAAGATATTTGCAAAGATTTTAGCAAATAGATGAATGAAGGTAATGCAGCAAATGATTCATAGTGACCAAACTGGATTTATAAGTGATAGACAAATGAAGAATAATGTGAGATATATTGTAGACTTATTGAAATTTTTGGACAGAAATAACCAGGTTCCTGCAGCGCTGATCTTTTTGGATGCTGAAAGAGCCTTTGATCAATTGGATTGGCAATTTTTGTTTAAGGCATTGGAGAAAATGGAGTTTGGGGAAAATTTTTTACAATCTATTAGAGCAATATACCAGAAGCAAACAGCTTAAATAATAGTTAATGGTAGTTTGACAGAAACATGTAATATTGAAAAGGGTACAAGACAGGGGTGTCCGTTGTCACCTTTGCTGTTTGTTTTAACATTGGAAATATTATTGATTAAAATACGAGACTCAAATAAAATTAAGGGAATTATAATAAGAGATCAAGATTATAGATTGAGAGCATTTGTGGATGACCTGGTTATTACAGTAAGTCAACCGACTTACTCAGTTGTAGAATTGATGGAGATAATAACGTTATATGGGAAAGTTTCAGGATTTAATATAAACACGCAAAAAACTAAAATATTATCTAAAAATATGACTATAGAACAAAAGGTTGTCTTAGAAGAGTTAACGGGATTTGAAATAGTTAAAAAGATTAAATATTTGGGGGTATATCTTTCAGCTTCAAATGTGAAATTATATAAAAATAATTATGAATTGTTATGGTCAAAAATACAAAAAGAGGTTGATGGTTGGAAAAAAATACAATTATCCTTATTGGGAAGAATTGCAGCAGTAAAAATGAATGTTTTGCCAAAAATTTTATTTTTGTTTCAAATGATACCTATACTTAAAAAGGATTCAAATTTGGAGGAATGGCAGAAAGGTATTAATAAATTTGTTTGGGCAGGGAAAAAAACCACGAGTTAAATTTAAGATAATGCAAGATATACATGAAAGAGGTGGTCTTAAAATGCCTAATTTTAAATTATACTATGAGGCTGCTGCTTTATCATCAATTAGTGATTGGTTTAATTTAACACAAGGGAGACTATTAAATATTGAGGGTTATGATTTGTTATTTGGTTGGCATGCATATTTATTGTATGATAAGAAGGTGGATAATGTGTTTAAGATACATATATTAAGGTATGCTCTGTTGCGAGTATGGAAAAAATATAGACATAAGTTAAATTACAAAATACCAATTTGGGCAATACCTAAACATGCAATAGAAAATATAAATGTGGGATTTAAACATGATGTGATTACATACAAAGAAATTTTAAGGATAGAAAGGAATGTATGGCAATTAAAGCCATATAATATTTTAAAAGAAGAAAAGATTGTACAAACTTGGTTTCAGTATGGGCAGTTACAAGCAAGATGGAAAGAAGATCAGAAAGTTGGTATTTCGATAAGTGATGGAAATTTGGTAAAACAAATTATAGATCAAGGTCAAGCACATATAAGAAGGATATATAATGCATTGATAGAAATTGACTCAGAAATGAAACTTGTTAAAGATTGTATGATAAAATGGGCCCAGAATTTTCAGGAGGTGATAACAATGAATACTTGGGAAAAGATTTGGGTCAGAAACGTAAAATTTACACAGGCTCAAAATTTAAGAGAGAATTTTTATAAAATGTTTTATAGGTGGCACTTAGACCCAAAAAAATTAGCAAGTATGTATCCGAACTGTCAGCCTAAATGTTGGAGGTGTGGCTGTGAAGATGCAACGTATTATCATATATGGTGGACTTGTAAAAAAGTTAAAGCTTTTTGGATTAAAGTTTGGTGGAACATGCAAAAGATATTCAAGAAAAAGATAAGGTTTTCTCCACAGTTGTTTTTATTGGGTATTATTACAGATTTTACTGTTATAGATACTAAATTGATGTTGAATTTAATTACAGCAGCAAGACTTTTAGTAGCGCAATATTGGAAGAAGGAGGAACTGCCTACTATAGAAGAGTGGACTTTGAAAGTTTCTAACTTGGCGGAAATGGCAAAGATTTCAGCATATTTGAAAGAACAATCGCAACAGAGATATATTGTGGAATGGAGAAGATGGATCGAATATATTCAGAATAAATATGGGACTAAAAAGTTTCATTTAGCATTTGAATAAGTATTGGTTTTATATGATGTATTATTAGTTATTTGTTATTTGTTAGTAATATGGTTATATTTACGGAGAGTTAAAGTGCGATAGAATTTAATGTGTTTTTTTAGTTTGTTAGCATATTTTAGCTTAAGTTTGTAAGTTTATACCCTGTATTCAGCTCTGGGAAGTCGGGGAGGGGGGGAGGGGAGGGGAGGGGGGGAGGGGAGGGGGAGGGAGGGAGTTTTTCTTTTTAAAAAATGTACTGTAAAACCTTCCAATAAAAAAAAGAAAATGCTGTGTGCATTCCACCACCAGATTTAACTGATTTCTTAGAAGATTTCAATAGAGAAGAGGAAAAATCTGCCGTTAATATTAACCAAGAGTCATTGTTAGAGGTGGTTGGGGAGGAGGAGAGAAAGGTGATTGTACCCACAAGCCCGGTTCTGCCCAGAAGGTCTACTAGAGAGAGACGACCACCGGAACGTTATGAGGCAGGGTTGATCTGTCAGGTAGATGTGGAGCCTTCTACTTTTGAAGAGATAGAAATGTATCCTGAGAAGGAAAGGGAGAAATGGAATGTAGCTATAGGTAAAGAGCTTAAGTCTTTACATGATCTAGTTGTATACCAAGAAGTAAAGATTCCTCAAAATGAAAGTCTACTAGGATGTAAATGGGTTTTCAAAATAAAGGAAAGCTCTGAGGGAGCAGCTATTTACAAAGCACGATTAGTAGCACAGGGGTTTGCACAGAGGAATTGTGACTATGATGAAGTTTTTTCACCAACGCTAAGAGCTTCTACTTTTAGAGCAGCGTTGGTGTGGGCAGCTAGTAAGGATTATACTGTAACTCATATTGATATTGAAACAGCTTATTTACATGCTGATTTAAGTCATGATATCTATGTAAGAATTCCACCTGGAGTAACTGTAAAGCAACAAGGTTATTGTTGGAAACTAAGAAAGAGTTTGTATGGGTTGAAACAGGCTGGATATGAGTGGAATAAGTGTTTGGTAAAATAATTAAATACACTGGGATTTAAAGCAAGTATTGCAGATCCTTGTTTGTTTATTAGAAAGCAAAATAATAATTTAACATTGTTGTTACTATTTACAGATGATATTGCTATTATAGCAAAAGATAACAAGGAAACTGAGAGAATTGTTTCAGATTTGAGAGGCAAATTTAGAATTAGAAACCTAGGGGCTATTAGCCATTATCTAGGACTGGATATTGCCAGGACAAATAAGGGATTTAAACTAACTCAAGCAAAGAAAATCAATCGTTTGTTGAAACGTTACAATATGGAAAATTGTAAACCTGCCAAGACTCCTATGTCTCAGGGTTTCGAGAGTTCAGCAGATAATAGCAAAATGTTTGATAAAAACATATACCAATCGTTAATTGGGAGTTTGCCAATTCAACTGATCAAACGCTTTTTCAGCATCTAAAAATATCAATGCCACAGAGACTTGGTTGTTCTTATCCAAATATTCTATGAAATTTACAATTTGTCTTACATTATATTTCATATATCTTCCAGTTATAAATCCAGACTGATCACTATGAACCATTTGTTTCAAAACTTGCATTAATCTATTTGCCAATATTTTTGCAAAAATCTTATAATCTGTATTTAAAAGCGATATAGGTCTGTAATTCTTAGGCTGGGTAAGGTCTTGATCCTCCTTGGGGATCAGCGATATAAAAGCCCTTCTCCAGGATGGAGGCACTTCACCTCCAGCCTGGATACTATTAAATAATTCCTTTAAAGGTTCTACCATCTCTACAAGTACAATTTTATAATAAATTGCTGATAAACCATCTGTACCAGGAGCCTTACCCACTTTTAACTGTTTGATTGCTAAAATAATTTCCTCAGAAGTAATTAAACGATTCATCCCTTCCCATTGTTCATGTGAAAGCATAGGAACATGCGCTTCCTGTAAATACCTATCTATATCTAAAGCTTGTATATTCTCACTAGCATATAACTTTGCATAAAAATCTAAAAAAGCCTTTTTAATCAGATTTTGTTGATATATTTCTTTACCCTTGTATTCTATTTTCTCTATGGTACATAACTTCTGTTTTTTCCTTAATTGATAAGCTAGCCACCTATCAGGCTTATTTGCATTATAAAAGGTATTATGTTTCGCATATCGCAAGTTAGTTGCAACCTGATCCGCCATTAACATATTAAATTGCTCTTTCAACAGATTTATTGAGATCCTTAGTCTCTTGTCTGATGGATTCAAAATAAGAGCTTTCTCTTTCAATTTAATCTCTTCTTCCAATTCTTTACGTTTTTACATCTGCTTACACCTATGACCATTATTCATATGAATCAAAACCCCTCTCATATAAGCTTTACTAGCATCCCAAACCATTTCAATCGGTGTACCTTTATGCATATTCAAAACAAAAAATTCTTTCAAATAATCTCTACATTTCTCCGAGAGCACATCATATCTGAATAAGTTCTCATTCAATCTCCAAGATCTTCTGGTCCCATCTTCCCTGAACAACTCCATCCATACAGGACTATGATCCGACAATGTCCTAGGAAAAATCTTGACATTCTTGACCCTGGAAATAAAATCACCAGTAATTAAGAAAAAACCAATTCTAGAAAATGATTGATGCCTGTCCGAAAAAAAGTAAAATCTCTGTCCTCCAAATTCTGATCCCGCCAAATATCTCTTAATTCCAAGTCATCTTTCAAATCAAAAAAAGCTTTAGGCAATCTAGAATGGTTAGGAGAATTTTTAAAAGATCCCTTCTTGTCCTTGCATGAATCCAAAACACCGTTCCAATCACCCATCAGAATAACAGATTTGTAATCCAGTTGAGTTAATTTGTCATGTAAAAACTTATAAAACTTTCCTTGCTGTTGATTAGGAGCATATAATCCAATAATAAGAATTTTCTTGCCTTGTAACACTAATTCAATAATAACATATCTTCCCTGTAGATCAGACTCAATTAATCTAGCCGGTAAGTCTCTTCTTAGATAGATAACCACCCCACTCTTTTTATCTGGGGCAGATGCTGTAAAATGTAATCCCAACTGGGAATTAATCAAATACTTTTGATCTTTTGCACAAATATGAGTTTCTTGTAAACAAACAATGTCATTTTTTATTGAAAAGTTTTACAATACAATTTTAAATAGACCCCCCCTCCTCCCCCTCCCCTCTCCCCAACCCCTCCTTCCCCTCCCCTCCCCCCTCCCCGACTTCCCAGAGCTGAATACAGGGTATAAAAATACAAACAAGCATAATCTAAAATATGCTAACAACAATAAGACATTAAGTTCTGTCGCACTTTAACTCTCCATCGTCAAAATATTAATAAAATAACTACTAACTAGTTATACATTATATAGATCCACTACTTATTCAAATGCTAAATGAAACTTTTTAGTCCCATATTTATTCTGAATATATTCAATCCATCTCCTCCATTCCACAATGTATCTCTGTTGTGATTGGTCTTTCAAATACGCTGAAATCTTTGCCATTTCCGCCAAGTTAGAAACTTTTAAAGTCCACTCTTCTATAGTTGGCAGTTCTTCCTTCTTCCAATATTGCACTACTAAAAGTCTCGCTGCCGTAATTAAATTCAACATCAGCTTAGTATCTATAACAGTAGTATCAGTAATAATACCCAATAAAAACAATTGCGGAGAAAACTTTATCCTTTTCTTAAATATCTTTTGCATATTCCACCAAATTTTAATCCAAAAAGCTTTAACCTTTTTACAAGTCCACCATATATGAAAATACGCTGCATCCTCACAACCAGCACGTCGGCGAGGAGGATGAGGAGGACGCTTGCGGGTGCGTTTGGGGTGGCGGTGATGGCGGCGGCGGCGTGGGCGCTGGCGGCGGCAGTTTCTCGGGCTGCGCTCGGTGCGGCGCTCGGTGGCGGCGTTTTTTGCTTCCCCGGGCCGTTTCGGGCCGCCCTTAACATCTTCGGGCTGCCTCTGGTTGCCGAGAGAGACGCCTGTGGGCCCGACTTGGCGGCGGCGATGGCGGCGATGGCGGCGACGGCGTGGGCGTTGGCGTTGCCGCTGGTAGCGGAGTCTCCTGGGGCCGCATTCGACGGCAGAGATGGCCTGCATCCGGCGACGACGACGGCGGCAGCAGTGGACTCGGGCCGTTCTCAACGACCAGCACTAAGCGGTGGCATTCCTGGGGCCTCTTGGCCCGAGTGGCAACACTTGACCTGTTTTTGGGCCACCTCGGCGGCATCAGTGTTTTCTGGCCTATTTGGGCCGCTTGTGGAGGCCAGTGACTGGCTGCGATGTTTCTCGGGCTCTCGGCCCCTCCCGCCGGCGGTGGTGCTTTCATCTTACCCCAGACTGCATCAGGCTGCTTTTAGTGACGCTATCGTCCTCGGGCCGTTTTGGCGGCGGAGAGGGCGACTGAGAGTTATCCTAGCGGCGATGATGCTTCCTGTGCTGCCTCGGACCGCTTGTGTTGGCAACGGCGTCTTTGGACTGCTTCAATGGAGCAACAGGCGGTCTTTATACCACCTTTGGACCGCTCTAACGGCAGTGACGCTTTTAGACCATTTCGCCCATTTTGGCCCGTCTACTCTTCTGCCTGAATATATAATTTTGTCTGCCTCCCCCTCTCCCCTTTGGATTTGGTCGGTCCTGGGTATCAGCCATGGTGGGAGAGTGGCTGACTTTTACATCTGCAGCCCCATAGAGGTGGGAGCTCTATGGGGCATGCCTACCCAGAGTATATCTTTGACCATCCCCAGGTACAGAGTTGCAACTTGCCGTGAGAGGGCGGGGGTGACCTGTTTACTGGGGCACCCAGCTAAGTGGCAGTGCAGCTGGGTGTGGATCCAGATATTTTCTTTTCCGGCCTTCGACCCTCCTATGGACTTGATCATCTCCAGGACTACCTATTCTGGACTTGCTGGACTAACATGCGACAATATACTAGCACGGACTTGCTCGCCCTCAGGGGTGCCCCCCTTGCCTGGGTGCGACCCGCCTCTTTAAATTCTAACCTCGATGAAGGGCCCGAGTTCTGGGTCTCTGAGAGATGGCTGGGCAGGGGTAGGGGCCGTCAACATAAATGTAACAAGAGGCCCCTGATTTTGTTTTTATCAAAAATTTTTACGGGGTTGGGGAGGGGGGTGGGTGATAGGGGTTGTTTGGCTTTGGGGGGCGGCCAATCAACCATAGTTCAGGCCAGACTTGGGTCTGACCGCGCGGGGGGAGAACGAGGGGTCGTTGTCTCCGGGGCTCATGAGCGGGTCGTGGGATTACCAATTCCCACGACGGGGAATGGCAGCAGGCGGATAGACAGGGGGCCATATCGTTACCGGGAGCGCCGTCTCCGCTATTTGCAAGCGGTGGGGCGCTCCGACCCTCTGCTTCTTTCCCGAGGTTCCGGGAGCGAGGATGTGCAGCCTCCTGAGCTCCGGCTGGTGTACCTGAATGCCAGGTCCGTGGTCAACAAAGCTCCCCTTATTAGGGATTTAGTTGAGGGTGAGCATGCGGACCTGGCTTGCATCACGGAGACTTGGTTGGGCCCAGAGGGTGGGGTCCCTTTGGTTGATCTTTGCCCACCAGGCTTCCGGGTGCTACACCAGCCTCGAGCTCAGGGTAGGGGTGGGGGAGTGGCGGTGATCGTTAGGGAGACCTTATGTCCGCGGGAGACCACCGTTCCTCAGATAGTCGGGTGTGAGTCTCTCTTTATGAGATTTGGCTCTGGGGCGCAGTTGGGCTTGCTGCTCGTGTACATTTCGCCTAGTCGCGTAGCGGCAGCCCTGCCCGAGCTGCTCGATGTCCTCTCAGGGTTGGTGGTTGAGTTCCCCAAACTTATAGTTTTGGGAGACGTCAACCTACCATCCCTGGGAGGTTCATCTGAGCTTGCTCGGGAGTTCATGGCTTCCATGACGGCCATGGACCTGACGCAGATAATTTCTGAGCCAACTCATGAGGGAGGCCACACCCTTGACCTGATTTTCTTATCTGGACGGTGGTTGGATGATCTTGGTGGGGGCTTTCCACTTACTATGCCCCTGTCATGGACCGATCATCACCTCCTGCGGCTGGTCTTCCATTTTGCCACCCCTCGCCGTGGAGGCACGGAGCCAACTAGATGGTACCGCCCCAGACGCCTAATGGATCCTGAGAGATTCCAAGCGGCGCTGGGGTCTCCACCTGCCTCCATTGCTCACAGCTCGGCGGATGCCTTAGTGGAAGCCTGGGAAAGGGCAGCCACTGAGGCACTCGACCGGGTTGTACCCTTGCGGCCCCTGACCCGGCGCAGATCCCAGCGAGCTCCATGGTTCTCCGCGGAGCTCCGGGAGATGAAGCGGCGGAAACGGGGCCTAGAGAGCTGCTGGAGGTCCAGCCGATCTGAACCCGACCGATTGCGGTTAAGAACCTACATTAGGTCTTATCTCGCTGCGATGAGGGAGGCGAGGTGTAATTACTTCTCTACCCTCATCGCGTCCGCAGACAATCGCCCGGCCGCCTTGTTTAGGGTGACTCGCTCCCTTCTTAATCAGGAGGTGAGGGAGGATCCCTTGCAGGGTCGCGTCGAGGAGTTTGGTCAACATCTGTCGGATAAAATCGCTCGGATTCGGACCGGTTTGGACTCCAGCTGGGCAGAGTCTGACGATCAGGACACGGGCGGTCTTGTCAATGTTATCTGGGAGGAGTTCGATTCTGTGACCCCTGATGAAGTGGACAGGATTATGGGGAAGCTGAGTTCCACCACATGCTTATTGGACCCGTGCCCTTCTTGGCTGGTTTACGCAGCTAGGGAGAGGACACGAGGCTGGCTCCAGGCGGTTATATCTGCTTCTTTGAGTGAGGGTTATTTCCCCACCGTCTTGAAGGAGGCGGTGGTGAGACCTCTCCTCAAGAAGCCTGCCTTGGACCCAGCTGTATTGAACAACTTCCGTCCAGTCTCCAACCTTCGCTTTCTTGCGAAGGTTGTTGAGAGTGTGGTGGCGCATCAGCTCCCTCTGGTCCTGGATGAAGCGGATTACCTGGACCCTTACCAATCGGGTTTCAGGCCCGGGCACAGCACGGAGACGGCATTGGTCGCTCTGGTGAATGATCTCTGGAGGGCTCGGGATAGGGGGTATTCCTCTGTCCTAGTCCTATTAGACCTCTCGGCGGCTTTCGATACCATCGACCATGGTATCCTGCTGCAGCGTCTCAGGGGATTGGGAGTGGGAGGCACGGTTTTTCAGTGGTTCTCCTCCTATCTCCTGGGACGCTCGCAGTCGGTGTTGGCAGGGGGGCAGAGGTCGACCCCTAGGACTCTCGCTTGTGGAGTTCCTCAGGGGTCGGTCCTCTCGCCTCTCCTGTTCAACATCTATATGAAGCCGCTGGGTGAGATCATTCGTGGGTTTGGAGTTGGGTATCATCAATATGCTGATGATACCCAACTTTTTATTTCGACCCCAAACCACCCCAGTGATGCCCTCGCTGTGATGTCCCGTTGCCTGGAGGCGGTTCGGGTCTGGATGGGGAGGAACAGACTTCAACTCAACCCTGACAAGACTGAGTGGCTGTACATTCCGGCTTCCCGAGACACCTGGGATGTTCCACCTCTTTCTATGGGGGGTGAGCTTTTACCCCCTGTGGATAGGGCTCGCAACTTGGGAGTCCTCCTAGATTCACGACTCACTTTGGAGGATCACATAGTGGCCGTGACTAGGGGGGCTTTTGCCCAGGTTCGCCTGGTGCGCCAGTTGCGGCCCTATCTAGATCGGGAGGCCTTGTGTACGGTCACTCATGCGCTCGTGACCTCTCGCCTAGACTACTGTAACGCTCTCTACATGGGACTTCCCTTGAAGACTACTCGGAGGCTCCAACTGGTACAGAATGCGGCCGCGAGAGTTGTCTTGGGAGTTTCCCGGTACTCCCATGTTACACCTTTGCTCCGTGAGCTGCATTGGTTGCCAGTTGTCTTCCGGGTAAGGTTCAAGGTTTTGGTTATGATCTTTAAGTCCCTACATGGCATGGGTCCGCGATACCTCGAGGACCACCTGCTGCCGGCGTCGACTCCCCTCCGCCCTGTGCGCGCCCACAGAGAGGGCCTCCTCAGGGTGCCTCCTGTCAAGGAATGTCGACTGGTGGCCCCCAGGGGGAGGGCCTTCTCTGTGGGTGCTCCGGCGTTATGGAATCAACTGCCAGTCGAGCTCCGGATGGCATCAGACCTCCGATCCTTCCGTCGCGGGTTGAAGACCCATTTATTTGAACTAGCGGGTCTGGCCTGATGGGGGTACTTGGGTTTTTTATTGGTTTGTTTTAGTATTCTGGTTTTAACTTGGGCATTAATTTAATTATTTTTTAATGTTTGTATTGGTATTTATATTTATGCCCTGTGAACCGCCCTGAGTCCCTTTGGGAGAAGGGCGGTATAAAAATCTCAATAAATTAAATTAAATTAAACCACACCTCCAACATTTGGGCTGGCAGTTCGGATACATACTTGCTAATTTTTTAGGATCTAAGTGCCACCTATAAAACATTTTATAAAAATTTTCTCTTAAATTTTGGGCCTGTGTAAATTTTACATTTCTAACCCAGATCTTTTCCAAAGTATCCATTGTTATAACTTCTTGAAAATTCTGAGCTCACTTTATCATACAGTCTTTAACAAGTTCCGTTTCTGAATCAATTTCTATCAATGCATTATATATCCTTTTTATATGTGCTTGACCTTGATCTCTAATCTGTTTTACCAAATTTTCATCAGTCGTCGAAAAACCAACTTTCTGGTCCTCTTTCCATCTAGCCTGTAATTGCCCATACTGAAACCAAGTTTGTACAATCTTTTCTTCTTTTAAAATATTATATGGCTTTAATTGCCATACATTCCTCTCTAAACTTAAGATTTCCTTATATGTAGTCTCATCATCATTGGTGGAGCAGTGGGCTAATGCCTCCTTAAGTAACACCAGCTGCCTGCAATTAGTGCAGGTTCAAGTCCCACCAGGCTCAAGGTTGACTCAGCCTTCCATCCTTCCGAGGTAGGTAAAATGAGGACCCAGATTGTTGGGGGGCAATTAAGCTGACTTTGTAATAATGCCGCTTGGGGTGTGTGTGAAAGCCCTAATAAGCAGGCATATACATAGAATGAAGGCTACTGCTAAGCTTGTAAGCCGCCCTGAGTCTTCGGAGAAGGGCGGGATATAAATGGAATAAAAAAATAAAATAAAAAAAATAAAAATGTTTAAATCCCACATTTATATTTTCTATTGCGTGTTTAGGTATTGCCCAAATGGGTATCTTATAATTTAACTTATGTCTATACTTTTTCCAAACTCGCAACAGAGCATACCTTAAAATATGTATCTTAAACACATTATCCACCTTCTTATCATACAATAAATATGCATGCCAACCAAATAACAAATCATGACCCTCAAGATTTAATAATCTCCCTTGTGTTAAATTAAACCAGTCACTTATCGCTGACAAAGCAGCAGCCTCATAATATAATTTAAAATTAGGCATTTTAAGACCACCTCTTTCACGCGTATCTTGCATTATCTTAAATTTAACTCGTGGCTTTTTCCCTGCCGAGACAAATTTATTAATTCCTTTTTGCCATTCCTCCAAATTTAAATCCTTTTTAAGTATAGGTATCATTTGAAATAAAAATAAAAATTTTGGCAAAACATTCATTTTCACTGCTGCAATTCTTCCCAATAAGGATAATTGCAATTTTTTCCAACTATCTAATTCTTTTTGTATTTTTCCCCATAACATTTCATAATTATCTTTATATAACTTCACATTTGAGGCTGACAGATATATCCCCAAATATTTAATCTTTTTAACTATTTCAAATCCCGTTAGCTCTTCTAAAACAGCCTTTTGTGATACTGTCATATTTTTAGATAATATTTTAGTTTTTTGTATGTTGATCTTAAATCCAGAAACTTTCCCATATAGCATTATTATCTCCATCAATTCTACAACTGAATAATCCGGCTGAGTTACTGTAACAACCAGGTCATCTGCAAACGCCCTCAATCTATAATCCTGATCTCTTATTTGAATTCCCCTAATTTTTTCCGAGTCACGTATTTCAATCAGTAATATTTCCAATGTTAAAACAAATAATAGAGGTGACAACGGACACCCCTGCCTTGTGCCCTTTTCAATATTACATAGTTCAGTCAAACTGTTATTAACTATTATACGGGCTGTTTGCTTTTGATATATTGCCCTAATTGGTTGTAAAAATTTGTCCCCAAATTCCATTTTCTCTAATACTTTCATCAAAAATTGCCAATCCAATTGATCAAAGGCTTTTTCAGCATCCAAAAAGATCAACGCTGCGGGGTTCTGATTGTTTCTTTCCAAAAATTCCAATAAATCTACAATATGTCTCACATTATTCTTCATTTGTCTACCACTTATAAATCCAGTTTGATCACCATGAATCACTTGTTGTATTACCCTCATTAATCTATTAGCTAAGATTTTTGCAAATATCTTATAATCAGTATTCAAAAGCGATATTGGCCTATAATTTTTAGCTTGGGTAGCATCCTGATCTTCCTTCGGAATCAAGGAAATAAAAGCAGTCTTCCAGGATGGAGGTACTCCTCCTCCCATTTGAATTGTCTTAAACAATTCCCTTAAAGGTTTCACCATTTCTAACTGTAAGTTTTTATAATACACGGCAGTCAAACCGTCAGTACCCGGCGCTTTACCCACTTTTAATTGTCTGATTGCTTAAAAAATTTCTTCATCAGTTATCAATTGATTCATCCCTTCTTTTTGTTCTTGCGTAACAACAGGAATATTAGCTTTTGTCAAATAATCATCTATATCTACATCTCTAATCTTATCTCTAGCATACAGCTTAGAATAAAAATCAACAAAAGTCTTTTTAATAAGACTCTGCTGGTACACTACTTTACCCTTATATTCTATTCTATCTATATTAGAAGCCCTTTGCTTCTTCCTTAACAAGTAAGCTAACCATCTACCTGGTTTATTAGCATTACAAAAAGTGTTATGTCTAGCATACCGTAAGTTAGTTGCCACTTGATCTGCCATTAACTTGTCAAACTGACCCCTAAGTAAAGTAATTACCTCTTTGATCTTCCCATCAGATGGATTCAAAATTAAAGCCTTTTCTTTTTCCTTAATTTCATCCTCTAATTCTTTCCTCCTAAATTCCAATTTACATCTATGTTTATTGTTCAAATATATTAATACACCTCTCATATAAGCTTTACTTGCATCCCAAACCATCTCAATAGAAGTACCTTTATGCATATTAATTTAAAAAAATTCCTTCATCTGTTTTTTACACTCTTCCACATTTTCCTGGTATCTAAACAAATTTTCATTTAAACGCCAAGACCGTCTATCTCTATTATCTTTTTCTATCTCTAACCATACTGGACTATGATCAGATATGGTTCTTGGACAAATCTTGATCTTCTTAATCCTAGAAAAAAAAATCATTAGTAATTAATACAAAATCAATCCTAGAAAAAGATTGATGCCTGTCAGAGAAGAAAGTAAAGTCTTTTTCTTGCAAGTTCCTTTCTCTCCAAACATCTCTCAATTCCAGGTCATCCTTCATCTCAAAAAAAGATTTAGGCAGTTTAGCATGACTTGGGATGCTTTTAAAAAGACCTCCCTTGTCCATTTGTACATTCAAAACACCATTCCAATCTCCCATAAAAATACAAGATTTATAATCCCACTGAATGATCTTGCTGTGTAATAAACTGTAAAAATCTCCTTGTTGTTGATTAGGAGCATATAGTCCAACCAAAAGCGTTTTCCTGCCTTCTATCAATAGTTCAATCATAACATATCTTCCTTGTTTATCTGCTTCAATTAAAGTCGCTGTCAAAGTATTCTTAACGTAAATAACCACTCCATTTTTCTTATCAGTCGCAGAAGCAATAAACTGTGTGCTCTTCCAAAATCACCTGCACTGTCTTTGGTCACGCTCCTCCCACTGCTTCACTGTAAGTAAGTTTTTGAGGTGCCGTCATAACTCTCTGCTGTTCTTGCTCTTGTCTCATTTGTCTAGCAGCAGCACGTGTCATTCTTTGGTCTCTAACCTCCTCCGATGATACTGAAATTTGATCCACTCCTGTAACTTTCTGCAATTCTCCATCTTTCGGCTGCATAACTCCTTCAGCACCTTGTACGTTCTTACTTTGTGATTGATGCTCTCCTTCACCGTTGTTCTTTTTAGATTCCAAAAGTGGTATAGGGACTGCCTTTAAAATATTGGCATAGAAATCACGTGCCTGTAACACAGTAAGAAGACGATGTCTTGTGCCTGCATACATCACCACCATACCCACTGGAATCTCCCATCTGAACTGAATATCCCGTCTTCTTAATTCTTCTGCCAAAAAAGCAAACTCCTTCCTTCTCCTTAAAATTCTTGGAGGGATCTCTTTTAAAATTAAAACTTCTTGCTCTGCAATTGCGAATTTACTATTATAAAAAGCTTGAATAACCTCATTTCTAATTGCTCTCTTTGTAAAATAAACCACCACATCTCTAGGTAATTTCCATTGTCTTGCAATCCATGAATTAACACGAAATATTTTATCTATATCCTCCATGATATCTTTTTTTTATTGAAAAGTTTTACAGTACATTTTATCTTTAACAATCCCCCCTCCCCCCACCCCTACCTAACCCTCCCTATCCCTCCCCCCTTCCCCCCTCCCCCCCCAACTTCCCAGAGCTAAGTACAAGGTATAAAAACAAAGAACAATCATAAACATCCATATGCTAACAACAATAAACTATTAATTCTATTGCCCTCTAGCTCATATGAAATGACTACAAGCAATACTAATATTACATATAAAAAGAAAACAGAAAAAGAAAAAAGAAAAGAAAACTTATTCAAATGCTAAATGAAACTTTTTAGTCCCATATTTGTTCTGGATATAATCAATCCACTTTTTCCACTCCATAATATAACGTTCTTGCGAGTGATCTTTCAAGTAAGCCGAAATCTTTGCCATTTCCGCCAGGTCAGAAACCTTTAGAGTCCATTCTTCTATAGTCGGCAGTTCCTCCTTTTTCCAATATTGACCTATTAAGAGTCTTGCTGCTGTGATTAAGTTCAACATCAACTTAATGTCCACAACAGTAGCATCTGTAATTATGCCCAATAAAAACAATTGCGGACAAAACTTTATCCTTTGCTTGAAGATCTTCTGCATATTCCACCAAATTTTTATCCAAAAAGCCTTAACCTTTTTGCAGGTCCACCATATATGAAAATACGTTGCATCTTCGCCACCACACCTCCAACATTTAGGTTGATAATTCGGATACATACTTGCAAGCTTTTTAGGATCTAAATGCCATCTATAAAACATTTTATAAAAGTTCTCTCTTAGGTTTTGGGCTTGCGTAAATTTTACGTTCCTCACCCAAATCTTTTCCCACGTGTCCATTGTAATAACTTCTTGAATATTCTGGGCCCATTTTATCATACAGTCTTTAACAAGTTCGGTTTCTGAGTCAATATCTATCAATGCAAGATAAATCCGTTTGATATGTGCTGGACCCTGGTTTCTAATTTGCTTTATCAAATTTTCATCAGTCATTGAGAAACCAATTTTCTGATCTTCTTTCCACCTGGCACGTAATTGAGTATATTGAAACCAAGTTTGGACGATCTTCTCATCTCGCAAGAGATTGTACGGCTTCAAACACCATACATTCCTTTCCAAACTTAAGATCTCCTTATACGTAGTCACATCATGTTTGAAGCCAACATTTATGTTTTCTATTGCATGTTTCGGAATTGCCCACAACGGCATCTTGTAGTCTAACTTGTGTCTATACTTCTTCCAAACTCTCAACAATGCCTGTCTTAAAATATGCACTTTAAACACATTATCTACCTTCTTATCATACAACAAATATGCATGCCAGCCAAATAACAAGTCGTGGCCCTCAAGATTTAATAATCTCCCTTCTGTCAAATTAATCCAGTCACTTATTCCTGACAACGCAGCAGCTTCATAATATAATTTAAGATTAGGCATTTTAAGACCACCTCTTTCACGAGTATCCTGCATAATCTTAAGTTTAACTCGTGGCCTTTTCCCTGCCCACACAAATTTATTGATACCCCGTTGCCATTCTTCCAAATTAGAGTCTTTTTTAAGGACCGGTATCATTTGAAATAAAAATAAAAATTTAGGCAGGACATTCATTTTCACTGCTGCAATTCTTCCCAGCAAAGACAATTGCAGTTTTTCCCAGCTCTCCATTTCATAATTATTTTTATATAACTTTGCATTGGAGGGTGACAAATACACCCCCAAATATTTAACCCTTTTAACAATCTCAAATCCAGTTAAGCCTTCTAAAAGGGCCTTTTGCGGTGCTGTCATATTTTTGGCCAAAATTTTTGTTTTTTGTACGTTAACCTTAAATCCAGAAACCTTCCCATATTGCATTATTATCTCCATCAGGTCCACAACAGAGTTTTCTGGCTGGGTCACCGTAACAACCAGATCGTCTGCAAACGCCCTCAATCTATAATCCTGATCTCTAATTTGAATACCCTTAATTTTTTCCGAGTTCCGTATTTTTATCAATAATATCTCCAATGTTAAAACAAATAATAAAGGTGATAACGAACACCCTTGTCTTGTGCCCTTCTCAATATTGCATACTTCAGTCAGGCTATTGTTAACTATTATTCGGGCAGTTTGTTTTTGATATAATGCCCTAATTGGTTGTAAGAATTTATCCCCAAAATTCATTTTATCTAAAACTTTCATCAGAAATTTCCAATCCAATTGATCAAAAGCTTTTTCAGCATCTAAAAAAATTAGTGCCGCAGAGATCTGGTTGTTCCTTTCCAAAAACTCCACCACATCAACTATATGCCTCACATTATTTTTCATTTGTCTACCACTAATAAACCCAGTTTGATCCCCACGAATCATCTGTTGCAGAACCCTCATCAATCTGTTAGCTAACACCTTAGCAAATATCTTGTAGTCTGTATTTAAAAGTGATATTGGTCTGTAGTTTTTTACTTGAGTAGCATCTTGATCTTCCTTCGGAATCAAAGAGATAAAAGCAGTTCTCCAAGACGGAGGCACCCTTCCCCCCCTCTGAATTGTCTGAAACAATTCCCTTAATGGCTTTATCAACTCCAATTGTAAATTTTTGTAGTAGACCGCGGTCAGACCATCTGTACCTGGCACTTTGTCCACCTTCAATTCCTTAATTGCTAAAAGAATTTCTTCTTCTGTTATCAATTGATTAATCTCCTCCTTTTGTTCTTGTGTAAGAACCGGGATGCTAGCATTCTTCAAATATACATCAATATCTGTTTCATTAATCTTCTCCTTAACATATAATTTGGAATAAAAATTCACAAAGGCTTCCTTGATAAGATCCTGTTGAAACACAACCTTTCCTTTGTATTCAATTTTATCTATATTAGAAGCCCTTTGTTTTATCCTTAACCTGTAGGCTAACCACCTACCTGGTTTATTGGCATTGCAAAAAGTATTATGCCTAGCAAACCGTAGGTGAGTTGCCACCTGATCAGCCATCAACTTATCAAATTGTCCTCTTAGCAGGTTAATGACCTCCTTAATCTTCACATCCGATGGATTCAAAATTAGGGCCTTTTCTTTTTCCCTAATTTCATTCTCCAGTTCTTTCCTTCTAACTTCCAAATTACGTCTATATTTATTATTCATATATATTAACACCCCTCTCATATAGGCTTTGCTAGCATACCAAACCATGTCCATAGAGGTATCCTTATTCATATTAATTTCAAAAAAATCCTTCATCTGCTTTTTACATTCTTCCACATTTCTCTGATTTCTAAACAAATTCTCATTTACGCGCCACGAGCGCCTATCTCTATTGTCCTTATTGATCTCTAACCAGACTGGACTATGGTCAGATATAGTTCTTGCACAAATCTTTATCTTCTTAGTCCTAGAAAAAAAATCATTAGTCAGTAATATAAAATCAATCCTAGAAAAAGATTGATGTCTATCAGAAAAAAAAGTATAATCCTTTTCATGTAAGTGTGTATCTCGCCAAATGTCTCGCAATTCCAGGTCGTCCTTCATTTCAAAAAAAGCTTTAGGCAATCTAGCATGACTTGGGGAACGCTTAAAGAAACCAGCTTTATCCAGCTGTACATCCAGGACACCATTCCAATCTCCCATAAAAATAAAAGATTTATAATCCAACTGGGTAATCTTTGTATGTAGTAAACTAAAAAAATCAGTTTGTTGTTGATTAGGAGCATACAGTCCAACTAAAAGCATTTTTTTGCCTTCTAGCAGCAAATCTATCATAACATATCTTCCTTGTTTATCTACTTCAATTAGTTCCGCTGTCAGAGTACTCTTGACATAGATAACCACTCCATTTTTCTTATTCATTGCAGAAGCAATAAATTGCGTGTCCAGCCTTGAGATCCACCATGATATCTTCTGCTGGACGCCCCAAAACGCCATCCAGGGCTTCTGAAACTACTTTTTTCAAATTTTCCTTAGAATCCTCTTTTAAACCTCTGATTCTCACGGCGAACTCCATCTCGTGGTACTGCACCAAGGTTAAATCATCATCAATCTTATCCATCACAGTTTCAGCATCCGTCATTTTAGCATCTAATCTGATGTTATTTTGGCTAAGTTCTTCCACTCTTTCATCCAAACGTTCAATACAAACGGCCATGCCTTGAAATGCAAGTAAGATGTCTGCCCTCATTTCTGTAAGCTTCTCCTCCATAAGTTCAGCTAATTGTTGGGATTGCTTTTTCAAAGCCTCTTGCAAAACATCCTGCAAATCTTTTACTGTCAAAGCTGGTGCAGGTGCAGGTGCGGGGGGGGGCATTAAAGCCTGTAACGAAGATTGCTGCACCGTGGAAGCCCCTGCGCTTCTGGGAACTTTAGATGATTTGGCAGCCATTTTCGCCCACTCAATTCTGTTGCGCACTTTCACTTTTAAAAATCTCCACAAAATCCACTGAGTTAAAGATCATATACCTGCTCTGACATAATTCTCCTGTACAGCTCTGCCTGCATGCAAGTAATCCAAAGTTCACTCTCGCTGGTAGGGATGGTTGCTGCATCCTGCTCTGCTCCAAAACCCTGGAGCAGAGGCGTCCCGAGGTCCGGAGCAAACTCAGGCTTCGGGGGGGCTCAATCCTTCAACCACCAGAGTTTCAACTCTGGCGGTCTGGGAGAGCTCTACCCCTGCCTGGGCGCTCACCCCCTCCTCTTCTCCCAAGGAGCAGGCTTCCGAGCTGCCAAAACAGCTGATCATCGCTGTTTTTGGCGGTTCTACGGAGCGACGGGGCTGACAGCCTAAATGGCTGCCGGCAACGGAGCCTTGCCACCCGAAAGTCCTACAAACAATGTCATTTTTATGTTTCTTCAAGTAGTGAAATACTTTCTTTCTTTTTTGCGGTGAGTTCAGGCCATTAACATTCCATGTCAGAAGCTTTATCACCATTCTTAGCGACCTGAAGCCTATGGAACACTGTCTGAAGATCCGCAGTTGGTCTCTTCAGTCGCGCCCCTCCCACCGGCTCTGTAGTAACAGGGCCTTGTATCATAGGCCCAGAATCTATCTTCTGTTTCAATTGCTCCTTTTCCTTATGTTTATGCGCAGCCCGCGTCATTCTCTGTCCTTTGGGATCACCCTTTAATGCCAAAATCTGTTCAGTGGATTCAGCCAGCTGTACCTCTCCAGCAAACTGTGATATTGCACCTTCTTTTTTTTATTGAAAAGTTTTACAGTACATTTTATTTTTACCACAACAAAACAAAACCCCTCCCAACCCCCTCCCCTCTTCCCAACCCTCCCCAATACCTCCCTCCCTCCCCCTCCCCCCTCCCCAACTTCCCAGAGCTAAATACACGGTATAAAAATACAAACAATCCAAGTCTACCATATGCAAACAACAATAAACTATTAAATCTATCGCACTTTAACTCTTATAAAACCACCCCAGTGATGCCCTCGATGTGATGTCCCGTTGCCTGGAGGCGGTTTGGGTCTGGATGGGGTTGAACAGACTTCAGCTCAACCCTGACAAGACTGAGTGGCTGTGCATTCCGGCATCCCGGGACATTCAAAATATTCCACCTCTTTCTATGGGGGGTGAGTTTTTACCCCCTGTGGATAGGGCTCGCAACTTGGGAGTCCTCCTAGATTCACGGCTTACCCTGGAAGACCATATAGTAACCGTGACTAGGGGGGCTTTCACCCAGGTTCGCCTGGTACGCCAGTTGCAGCCCTATCTGGACCGGGATGCCCTGTGTATGGTCACTCATGCGCTCGTGACCTCTCGCCTGGACTACTGCAATGCTCTTTACATGGGGCTCCCCTTGAAGACCACTCGGAGGCTCCAACTGGTACAGAATGCGGCCGCGAGAGTTGTCTTGGGAGTTTCCTGGTACTCCCATGTTACACCTTTGCTCCGCGAGCTGCATTGGTTACCAGTTGTCTTCCGGGTGAGATTCAAGGTTTTGGTTATGGTCTTTAAGTCCTTACATGGCATGGGTCCGGAGTACCTTGGGGACCACCTGCTGCCGGCGTCAACTTCCCTCCACCCTGTGCGTTCCCACAGAGAGGGCCTCCTCAGGGTGCCTCTGGTCAGAGAATGTCGGCTGGTGGCCCCCAGGGGGAGGGCCTTCTCTGTGGGCGCTTCGGCTCTATGGAACCAACTGCCGGTTGAGCTCCGGACGGCACCGGACCTTCGCTCCTTCCGGAGCGAAGACCCATTTATTTGAACAAGCTGGCCTGGCCTGATGGGGGACGTTAGGGTTTTTAATGGGTTTTTATATTGTTACTGTTTTTATCTGGGCAATTGTTTAATTCTCTTTTAATTTTTGTATTTTCTATTTATATATGCCCTGTTCACCGCCCTGAGTCCTTCGGGAGAAGGGCGGTATACAAATTTAATAAAATAATAATAAATAATAAATAACTACAAGCCATATAAATATCACATCTGTACTTATTCAAATGCTAAGTGAAACTTTTTAGTCCCATATTTATTCTGAATATAATCAATCCATTTTTTCCACTCCACAATATATCTCTGTTGCGAATGGTCTTTCAAATACGCTGAGATCTTTGCCATTTCCGCCAGGTTGGAAACTTTTAAGGTCCATTCTTCTATAGTCGGCAGTTCTTCCTTCTTCCAATATTGCCCTACTAAAAGTCTTGCTGCCGTAATTAAGTTCAACATCAACTTAATGTCCACAACAGTAGTGTCAGTAATAATGCCCAGTAAAAACAATTGCGGACAAAACTTTATCCTTTTCTTAAATATCTTCTGCATATTCCACCAAATTTTAATCCAAAATGCTTTAACCTTTTTACAGGTCCACCATATATGAAAATACGTTGCATCTTCACCACCACACCTCCAACATTTAGGCTGGCAGTTCGGATACATACTTGCTAATTTTTTAGGATCTAAATGCCACCTATAAAACATTTTATAAAAGTTCTCTCTTAAATTTTGAGCTTGCGTAAATTTTACATTTCTCACCCAAATCTTTTCCCAAGTATCCATTGTAATGACTTCTTGAAAATTCTGAGCCCACTTTATCATACAGTCTTTAACAAGTTCTGTCTCTGAATCAATTTCTATCAGTGCAAGATATATCCGTTTGATATGTGCTTGACCTTGATCTCTAATTTGCTTTACCAAATTTTCATCAGTCATTGAAAAACCAATTTTCTGATCTTCTTTCCACCTGGCCTGTAATTGCCCATATTGAAACCAAGTTTGAACAATCTTTTCTTCTCGTAAGATATTATACGGCTTCAAATACCATACATTCCTTTCCAAACTTAAAATTTCCTTATATGTAGTCACATCATGTTTAAACCCAACACTTATATTTTCTATTGCGTGTTTCGGTATTGCCCATAAAGGTATCTTATAATTTAGCTTATGTCTATACTTTTTCCAAACTCGCAACAGAGCATGTCTTAAAATATGCACCTTGAATACATTATCCACCTTCTTATCATACAATAGGTATGCATGCCAACCGAATAGCAAATCATGACCTTCAAGATTTAATAATCTCACTTGTGTTAAATTAATCCAATCACTTATCGCTGACAAAGCAGCAGCTTCATAGTATAATTTAAGATTAGGCATTTTAAGACCACCTCTCTCACGCGTATCCTGCATAATCTTAAATTTAACTCGTGGCCTTTTCCCTGCCCAAACAAATTTATTAATACCCTTCAACTTGCTGTTTATCTTCCAAACTTTCTTCTGTTCTCTTAAATTGTGGAGATGGTGGTAAACCTGCTTTCAGGACATAAGTATAAAATGCTGGCAAGGTGCTAAAAGAGTTTTATGGTATTTAAAGCACACCATACATTATTTGTATTTAGAGCCAACAAGGGAAATGGATCTGAAAGCGTTTGCAGATGCCAGCTTTGCATCTGATACTGTTACCAGAAAACCCATTTCAGGTCTGGTTATATTATTGGGAAACGTTTTGATAGGATGGAAATCAAACAGACAGAAACATGTTAGCTTGTCTACAACTGAATCTGAATTCTCCTGTCTATCGTTATTGTGCACTGAGCTACTGGTTTGGAAACAGTTAATGTCTGATATGGGGTTGGAATGTAAGAAACCAATAACTGTGTTTGAAGACAATCAAGCAGCTATTAAGTTGGCAACAAGCGCTGCAGTAAAGACTAGATCTAAACACACAGATCTACGTTATCTCAATGTCAGACAATGCATTAAAGATAATTTAATAAAATTGGAATATTGTGCTACAGAAGATAATATTGCTGACCAGTTTACTAAGGCACAGGGTGCTGTAAAACATAAAACTGTATGTAATGAATATAATTTAAGATTGTAAAAGTGTAAAAGTGTATATCACCCAAAAGGGGAGATTGTTAGGAATTAAAGTCCTAACCTGGTTTGGGTGAAATACATATAATATGGTTGTGTACCTTTAAGAAGAGAAATGGCCTAAGGGTGTGACTAATTCTATTCAGCATAAATGAATTTCAGATGTTAGACTTACTCTCTCTCTAGTGTTTTTTTCTCTGACTGACTTGTTACTGTGTCTATTGATATTTGACTTTTAACTGGTAAGGATTTTTGACTTTGACTTTGTTTACTCCTGAACTGTTATTCAACGGTGATTCTTCGTTACTGACCTTGGACTGAAAACTGGACTATATGTAATTGTGTTTTTTGTTTTGTGTTATATTGTCTGAGTAAAAATATTATTATGATACAGCTCAAGTTAGTTTGCCTTTTACTGTTTGCTTATTAAAGGTCCCAGTACACCTTCCTTTGTGCATTGCAAGCCTTGTATAAGGCATTCTGCACATTCTAATTTTGTTTCCTATTAACACTACCTACCTTTCATCTATCTTTGATCTGTGTGTCTGTCTGTCTGTCTGTCTGTCTGTCTGTCTGTCTGTCTATCTATCTATCTATCTATCTATCTATCTACCTACCTACCTACCTACCTACGTACCTATCTATCTATCCATCCATCCATCCATCCATCCATCCATCTATCCATCCATCCATCTCTGACTGCCTTTCTCTCCACCTCTATCTATCTATCTATCTATCTATCTATCTATCTATCTATCTATCTATCTATCTATCTCTACCTCTCTTTCTGTCTTTATCTATGAATCATTTATCTATCTATCTGTCTAACTGTCTGTCTATCTATCCATCTCTGACTTTGTATCTCTCTCTCTCTCTCTCTCTCTCTCTCTCTCTCTCTCTCTCTCTAATTCTGTCTGCCTGTCATTCTACATTTATGTATCATCTCTATCTATCTGTCTGTCTGTCTGTCTATCTATCTATCTATCTATCTATCTATCTATCTATCTATCTATCTCTGCCTGTCTTTCTGTCTTTATCTATGAATCATTTATGTATCTAACTATCTGTCTCTCTGTCTCTCTATCCATCCATCTCTGACTGCTTGTCTCTCTATATCTATCTATCTATCTATCTATCTATCTATCTATCTATCTATCTATCTAATTCTGTCTGCCTGTCTTTCTATATTTATGTATCATCTATCTATCTATCTATCTATCTATCTATCTATCTATCTATCTATCTATCTATCTATCTCTGCCTGTCTTTCTGTCTTTATCTATGAATCATTTATGTATCTAACTATCTGTCTCTCTGTCTCTCTATCCATCCATCTCTGACTGCTTGTCTCTCTATATCTATCTATCTATCTATCTATCTATCTATCTATCTATCTATCTATCTAATTCTGTCTGCCTGTCTTTCTATATTTATGTATCATCTATCTATCTATCTATCTATCTATCTATCTATCTATCTATCTATCTATCTATCTATCCACCAAACTATATATCTATCCATCCATCCATCTCTGACTGCCTTTCTCTCCATCTCTGCGCATGCCCAAGATGGCGGACGTGCTCGGCTGAGCTCCGCGGAGAGTTCCAGCCATTCTGTCATCCCTGGAGTTTTGGGGAGTCCGTAGAGTCCGCAGAGGTGTTTCTCCCTCTGTGTTGGGGATAGATGGACAGAAGAAAGGCTGTCGACACCGTTCTTAGCGGTGCAGCCCTCCGTTTTCGAAAACGGGCCTTGTGAGTTCTGGCATCCTTCAGAGGGCCTCTGTTAAGGCGGGAGGAACCGTGGCTTGCAGGGCTCAGAACAGCTGATTTTCGGAGCCGATAGAGCTGCAGCCTAGAGCGGTTTCCAGAACGGCGGAAGATTGTGAAATGGAGGAAGAACGGCGTTGATGCTTGGAGCGGCTGGCGGGGAGGTCAGCTGGAGTGTTGCGGCTGCTTTGTGGCCGTTCCGCGGCCGTTCCGACATGGGGACTCACGGCTTGGAGTTGGAGAGCTGGCGGTTCGTGTCGCTGACCGTCGGGCGGCACAGGTTACCTTTGTGTCGCCCGTGTTCCATGGGGCCAGCTGGACTCGAGCTGTTGAGCTTCACCAGCCGGTGTTGGACCCATTTGTTACCGAACCTTTCTTGTTATGGAGAAGGATTTTTGCAGCCAGAACATCTTTCATCATGTCATTTTGTAGGCTTTTTATGCCTTGGTTAATTGCTGCTAAACTCCTTTTTTCTTCCATGACCCCACAGGACTCCGAAGGTCCCGGGGTTGAGTCACTGTGAGAGAGTGGCTCAGTTATACCATTTGCTACCCTCCCTAGAGGTGAGAGATCTAACGGGGTATGCCTTACCCGGGGTATGTATCTCGTTCCGCTCCCGGATAGGTCTGGGACCGCCGTGAGAGGGCGGTGGCCGACCTGTTTCAGAGGTTACTGTTCTGTACCAGCCTGCTACCGGCCCTGCAGAAAAGGCAGGGACAACCCCTTTTACAAGAAGGCAAGAGGCTGGAACTAAGCCTGTTAAATTTATTGACACAAAAGCAAACAGAACAAGACACGAACCATGAAACAGGAGCTATTCAAGCGGTTGCCTTCAGCAAACCAGCCCTCCCACGCATTCCCCTTTTATGCAGTTCAGGGCGTGGCTTCTCTCTGCCTCCTTCTGAGGTGCCCCATTGCCTTCCTCTGTTTACTCCTGATTGACTGCCTCCTGCGTCGGACGTCCTTGAACAGGGCCAGCTGTGGGTCATCTTCATCCACGCTGTCAGGCTCACACAGCTGGGTCTGCGTCGTGACCAGGTGGGAGGGGCCTGGCTGAGGGCTCTGTGGAGCCTCAATATTATTCTCAGCAAGCTCTTCAACACCCCCCTCCTCCTCCTCTGAGTCATCCGACCCAACTGCCGAACCCACAGGCTGACCCTGAATCACAACAGTTACCCAGGATGTTACCCAGCTCAAGTGGCAGAGGAGCTGGCGGACTGGATATTTATTGACCTTCCGTTTTTAGATCCTCCTTATTGACTATGGGACTGCCTTGCTGGACCTACTTGGACAATGGCTCGCCTATTTTATTCTAGCATGGATTTATTCGCTCTCAGGGTTGCCCCCCCTTCCTGGGTGAGACCCGCCTCTGTTTTTACCTCTCCTCTTGATGACGGGCCCAATTATTGGGACCCTGAGAGATGGTCGGGCAGGGATAGGAGCCTTTGTTATAAATTCAATAAGAGGCCCCTGGTTTGTTTTTTATCCAAATATTTTAAAGGGTTAGGGAGGGGGAGGGTTTGCAGGTTTGGTCGGAAATTGGGGTGTATCCACCAACTGCTATTCAGGCCAGGCCTGGGACAGATCACGGTGGGATGGGGCTTGGGCTGGGTGCCTCCAGGGCCCCGGAGTGGGGTGTGGGATTATCTATCCCCACGACATTAGGGAATGGCAGCAGGCATTCGAACAGAGGGTCGTATCAACACCTGGGAGTGCATCCCCGCTGCCTTCAAGCGGTGATGTGCTCCGACCCTCTGGTTTCGACCCGTGGTTCCAGGAACGAGGATGAGCAGCCACCTGAGCTCAGGCTTGTGTATTTTAATGCCAGGTCCGTAGTTAATAAGGCTCCTCTCATTCGAGAGCTGGTCGAGGAGGAGCGTGCGGACCTGGATTGCATTACGGAGACCTGGTTGGGCCCAGAGGGTGGTGTCCCTCTGGTTGATCTCTGCCCACCAGGTTTCCGGGTGCTTCACCGGCCTCGGGCTCAGGGTAGGGGCGGGGGTGTGGCGGTAGTTGTGAGGGAGACCTTATGTCCACGGGAGGCCACCGTTGTCCAAATATCCGGGTGTGAATCTCTCCTCCTGAGATGTGGCCCTAGGGCTCAGTTGGGCTTGCTGCTGGTGTACCTTTCACCTAGTCGCATAGCAGCAGCCCTGCCTGAGCTTCTCGACAGCCTCTCGGGGTTGGTGATTGAGTTCCCCAAATTTATGATTTTGGGTGATTTCAATCTGCCATCCCTGGGGGGATCATCTGAGTTGGCTCGGGAGTTCATGGCTTCCATGACGGCCATGGACCTGATGCAAGTAATTAAGGGCCCGACTCATGGGGGGGGGGTCACAAGCTCAATTTTGTTTTTCTATCTGGACGATGGTTAGATGATCTGGGTGGGGGTTTCCAGTTGTTATGGACCGATCATCATCTTCTGCAGCTGGTCTTCCGTTTCGCCACTCCCCGTCATGGGGTTACAGAACCAACAAGATGGTTCCGCCCTAGACGCTTAATGGACCCTGAGCAGTTCCAGGCGGCGCTTGGGTCCCCACCTGCCGCCTTCGCTCACAGCTCGGCCGATGCCCTAGTGGAAGCCTGGGAAAAGGCAGCCACGGAGGCACTCAACCGAGTTGTACCCATGCAGCCCCTGACCCGGTGCAGATCCCAGAAAGCTCCATGGTTCTCCGCAGAGCTCTGGGAGATAAAGCGTCAGAGACGGGGCCTAGAGAGCTGTTGGAGATCCAGCCGGTCTGAATCCGACTGATTGCGACTATGGTCCTCTATGAGGTCTTATCTTGCGGCGATGAGGACGGCAAGGTCTAACTACTTTGCTACCCTCATCGCGTCCACAGATAATCGCCCAGCCGCCCTGTTTAGGGTGACCCGCTCCCTCCTTAATCAGGAGGTGAGGGAGGAGCCCTTGCAGGGTTGTGCCGAGGAGTTTAGCCAACATCTGTTGGACAAAATCGCTCGGATCCGGACCGGTTTGGACTCCAACTGGGCAGAGTCTGACGGTGAGGACATGGGCAGTCTTGCTGATGTTATCTGGGATGAGTTCGATCCTGTGACTCCGGAAGATGTGGACAGGATCATGGGGAGGCTGAGCTCCACCACATGTTTATTGGACCCGTGCCCCTCCTGGCTGGTTTATGCGGCTCGGGAGGGGACACGAGGCTGGCTCCAGGCAGTGATAACTGCTTCTTTGAGTGAGGGTAGTTTTCCCGCCGCCTTGAAGGAGGCGGTGGAGAGACCCTTCCTCAAGAAGCCTGCCCTGGAGCCGGCTGTTTTAAACAACTATCGTCTGGTCTCCAACCTTCGCTTTCTTGAGAAGGTTGTTGAGAGTGTGGTGGTGCATCAGCTCCCTTTGTTCCTGGAGGAAGCTGATTATCTGGACCCGTACCAATCAGGCTTTAGGCCCGGGTACAGCACGGAGACGGCATTGGTCATGCTGGTGAATGATCTCTGGCGGGCTCGGGACAGGGGTTGCTCCTCTGTCCTAGTCCTATTAGACCTCTCAGCGGCTTTCAATACCATCGACCATGGTATCTTACTGCGGCGTCTCAGGGGGTTGGGAGTGGGAGGCACTGTTTTGCAGTGGTTCTCCTCCTACCTCCTGGGACGTTCACAGTCGGTGTTGGCAGGAGGGCAGAGGTCGGCCTCGAGGCCTATCGTTTGTGGAGTTCCTCAGGGGTCGGTCCTCTCGCCTCTCCTGTTCAACATCTATATGAAGCCACTGGGTGAGATCATTCGTGGTTTTGGGGTCGGGTATCATCAGTATGCTGATGATACCCAGCTTTTCATCTCCACGCCAAACCACCCCAGTGATGCCCTCGATGTGATGTCCCGTTGCCTGGAGGCGGTTCGGGTCTGGATGGGGAGGAACAGGCTTCGGCTCAATCCCGACAAGACTGAGTGGTTGTATGTGCCGGCATCTCGGGAAATTCAGGTTATTCCATCTTTAACCATGGGGGGTGAGGTATTACCCCCTGTAGATAGGGCTCGCAACTTGGGTGTCCTCCTGGATTCACAGCTCTCCTTGGAAGATCATATAGGAGCTGTGACTAGAGGGGCTTTTGCCCAGGTTCACCTGGTACTCCAGTTGCGACCCTATCTGGACCGGGATGCCTTGCGTACAGTCACTCATGCGCTCGTGACCTCTCGTTTAGACTACTGCAATGCTCTGTACATGGGGCTGCCCTTGAGGACCACTCGGAGGCTTCAACTGGTGCAGAATGCAGCCGCGCGAGTTGTGTTGGGGGTCTCCCGATACTCCTACGTAACACCTCTACTCCGCGAGCTGCATTGGCTTCCAATTGCCCTCTGGGTGAGATTCAAGGTGCTGGTGATGACCTATAAAGCCCTAAATGGCATGGGTCCAGATTACTTACGGGAGCACCTGCTGCCAACGTCAACTTCCCTTCGTCCAGTGTGCTCCCACAGAGAGGGCCTCCTAAGGGTGCCGTCGGTCAGAGAGTGTTGGCTAGCGACACCCAGGGGGAGGGCGTTCTGTGTGGGCGCGCCAGACCTTTGGATTCATTTATTGGTTGAGCTCCGGATGGCTCCTGACCTTGGATCCTTCCGCCGTGACCTGAAAACTCACCTATTTGAAATAGCCGGCCTGGTCTGATGGGAATGGGGTATTTTAATTGTAATTTTTAATTAACTTTTATTGCAATTGGGCTTTTTATTTAATTCTTATCTTAACTTTTGTATATTGTGTTTTTATTGCATTTTATTGCCCTGTACACCAACCTGAGTCCTTCGAAAGAAGGGCGGTATAGAAATTAAATTAATAAATAATAAATAAATAATCTCTCTCTCTCTATCATTCTATCTATCTCTACCTCTCTTTCTGTCTTTATCTATGAAACATTTATCTATCTATCTATCTATCTATCTATCTATCTATCTATCTATCTATCTATCTATCTATCTAACAGCCTCTCTATCCATCCATCTCTGACTGTTTGTCACTCTCTCACTCTTTAATTCTGTCTGCCTGTCTTTCTACATTTATGTATTATCTATCTGTCTGTCTATCTGTCTATCTGTCTATCTATCTATCTATCTATCTATCTATCTATCTATCTATCTATCTATCTATCCATGCATCCATCCATGAATCTCTGACTGCCTGTCTCTCTATCTTTATCTATCTGTTTGTCTGTTTGTCTATCTGTCTGTCTATATGTCTCTCTATCCATTCATCTCTGCCTGTCCATCTTGATCTATGTGTCTGTCTGTCTATCTGTCTGTCTATCTGTCTATCTATCTATCTATCTATCTATCTATCTATCTATCTATCTATCTATCTATCTATCTATCCATCCATCCATCATCTATCTATCTACCTATCTATCTACCCTTCCATCAATCTCTGACTACCTACCTATGTTTCTATCTATTTACCTACCTACCTACCTATCTATCTATCCATCCATCAATGCATCCATCCATCAATCTCTGACTACCAGTCTATCTTTATCTACATGTTTGTCTGTCTGTCTATTTCTCTGCCTATATGTCTATCAATTCATCTCTGCCTGTCTATCTAACTTGATCTATCTATCTATCTATCTATCTATCTATCTATCTATCTATCTATCTATCTATCTATCTATCTATCTAACCACCTACCTACCTATCATCTATCTATCTAACTATTTGTCTATCAACCTACCTACCTATCATACCTACCTATCATTTTACCTACCTATCGTAGGTAAAATGAGGACCCAGATTGTTGGGGGCAATAAGCTGACTTTGTAATAATGCCGCTTGGTGTGTGTGTGAAAGCCCTAACAAGCAGGCACATACATAGAATGAAGGCTACTGCTAAGCTTGTAAGCCGCCCTGAGTCTTCGGAGAAGGGCGGGATATAAATGGAATAAAATAAAATAAAATAAATAAATCTATCTGTCTGTCTTTCTGTCTGCCTATCTATCTATCTATCTATCTATCTATCTATCTATCTATCTATCTATCTATCTATCTATCTATCTCTGCCTATCTTTCTGTCTTTACCTATGAATCATTTATCTATTTGTCTGTCTCTCTGTCTATCCATCCATCTCTGACTGCTTCTCTCTCTCTCTCTCTCTCTCTCTCTCTCTCTCTCTCTCTCTGTCCCCTTCCATCAATCTCTGACTACCTATATATATTTTTATCTATCTACCTACCTACCTATCTATCCATCCATCCATGCGTCCATTTATCAATCTATGACTACCAGTCTCTCTATCTTTATCTATCTGTTGGTCGGTCTGTCTGTCTATATGTCTATCCATCCATTCATCTCTGCCTTTCTATCTATCTTCATCTATGTGTCTGTCTGTCTGTCTGTCTATCTATCTGTCTGTCTATCTATCTATCTATCTTTATCTTTTTGTCTTTCTATCTGTCTGCCTATATGTCTATCTATCAATATATCTCTGCCTGTCTATCTATCTTGATCTATCTGTCTGTCTGATTATCTATCTATCTATCTATCTATCTATCTATCTATCTATCTATCTATCTATCTATCTATCTACCTTCCTCTAGTTTCCGGGGTATAAGACTACTTTTTAACCCATGAAAATCTTCTCAAAAGTCAGGGGTCGTCTTATACGCTGGGTGCTGAAAATTTAGGGACAGGGCTGGCTGGAAAACCTGGAGCGGATCTCCCATTTAGTCTGCGCAGGGAAAGCAGGACCAATTGGAGAAGAAGCTGCAGTCTGTGATTTTTTACAGGCTGGGGTCTGGGCGTCTTTCCTTCTAAAGTTGAAGAGCAGCTGTAGTATATCACAACTTGAAAGGCAGGTGGGGAAGGCAGCAGCCAGAGCAGCAGCTTAGCTCTAAGGACACATTTGACTCAGGAACTGGGCGGGTGGGCTGGAAAACCTGGAGCGGATCTCCCATTTGGTCTTTTTTTTTTAAATCCCATTTATATCCTGCCCTTCTCCGAAGACTCAGGGTGGCTTACAATTTAAAGCACAAATCAATGTGCTTAGCAATAGCCTTCATTCTGTGTATATGTCTGTTTATTAGGGCTTTCACCCCCCCCCCCCAAGCAGCATTATTACCAAGTCAGCTTATTGCCCCCAACAATCTGGGTCCTCATTTTACCTACCTTGGAAGGATGGAAAGCTGAGTCAACCTTGAGCCTGGTGGGATGCGAACCTGCACTAATTGCAGGCAGCTGGTTTTACTTAAGGCTCTGCGCAGGGAAAGCTTTAGGGTGAATTAGGAAAAGTGAAAAAGTGAATTAGGAAAATAGGGAACGGTTGCTGGAATTGGGTATGTGTAGTTTAATGAAGAGAAGGGTGAGGGGTGACATGATAGCAGGGATCCAATATCTCAGGGGCTGCCACAAAGAAGAGGGAGCCAAGCTATTCTCCAAAGCACCTGAAAGCAGGACAAGAAGCAATGGATGGAAACTAGTCAAGGAGAGAAGCAACCTAGAACTAAGGAGAAACTTCCTGACAGTTAGAACAATTAACCAGTGGAACAACCTGCCTCCAGAAGTGGTGAATGCTCCAACACTGGAAGTTTTTAAGAAGAGACTGGACAGCCATTTGTCTGAAATGGTATAGGGTTTCCTGCCTTAGCAGGGGGTTGGACAAGATGACCTCCAAGGTCCCCTCTGTTAGGCATATGGTGCTAGCCTACAATGTTGGGTTGAAAATATATTAACCATAATGCTATGGCTTTAAGTTGTTAATTGGCCAATGGGTGTGTAAGTGTTCTCATGGCCATAAGAGGAAGCTAGGAAGTAGCTTCTCTCTCTCTCTGAATTCACTGATCTCTACTGTTACTGTTTTTGCTCTGCTGTTGGTTTACTACTGTTGTAACCTGAACTGTGTATTTGACCTCTGGACCGGTAAGAAGACTTTGTAGTTTGGACTGTTGCTATTGTTTATGACCTGGACTGTTTATTTTTTGACTGTGCATTTTTGTCTTTACACCACCTCAAAGTAAAATACTTTTTGCTTTTAGAACTCAGTGTACTCCTGTGTGTGATTTTTACTACTCTCAGTACCATTCCTTGTCTGTGCAACTCTTTGGTAGCACAAGGAGACCTCTGCACAACAAATTCCTCAACACCCTACAACTTATTATTATTATTATTATTATTATTATTATTATTATTATTATTATTATTATTATTATTATTATATCCACTTGCACTGTTTTATGTTTACATGTTTGATGACAAACAGCCTTATGTTTATAAGTGACAGTTTTCCTACTAAGCACCTGCATGTCATAAGCATTTGAATTAAAATTACCATATTAAAATCAAATCTGATGTTTTTTAATTTTTATTTGGTGTGCGTTGGAAGAGGGGTAGTCTTATACGGCGAGTCGCTTCATTCTTTCTGGCGCTACTAGTACTAGCCCTCTGCTCTTCCCCAGTAGCATATTGGACGCCTTCCGACCTGAGGGGCTCATCTTCCAGCATCATATCGTTTTGCCTTTTGGTACTGTCCATAGGGTTTTCATGGCAAAGATACT
>NC_139522.1:20476136-20478636 GCF_947247035.1 Vipera ursinii
GACTTGGTTGGGCCTAGAGGGTGGGGTCCCTCTG
This sequence comes from Vipera ursinii, assembly GCF_947247035.1. Classification (NCBI taxonomy): domain Eukaryota; kingdom Metazoa; phylum Chordata; class Lepidosauria; order Squamata; family Viperidae; genus Vipera; species Vipera ursinii. Next base: position 20,476,171 of record NC_139522.1, read on the forward strand.
GTTGACCTCTGCCCACCAGGTTTCCGGGTGCTACACCGGCCACGAGCTCAAGGTAGGGGTGGGGGAGTGGCGGTTACCATTAGGGAGACCTTATGTCCGCGGGAGACCACCGTTCCTCAGATAGTCGGGTGTGAGTCTCTCTTCATGAGATTTGGTCCTGGGGCGCAGTTGGGCTTGCTGCTGGTGTACATTTCGCCTAGTCGCACAGCGGCAGCCCTGCCCGAGCTGCTCGATATCCTCTCAGGTTTGGTGGTTGAGTTTCCCAAACTTATAGTTTTGGGAGACTTCAATCTACCATCCCTGGGAGGTTCATCTGAGCTAGCTCGGGAGTTCATGGCTTCCATGGCGGCCATGGACCTGACGCAAGTAATTTCAGAGCCAACTCATGAGGGAGGCCACACCCTTGACCTGATTTTTTTATCTAGACGGTGGTTGGATGATCTAGGTGGGGGCTCTCCATTTATTATGCCCCTGTCATGGACCGATCATCATCTCCTGCGGCTGGTCTTCCGCTTTGCCACCCCCCGCCGTGGGGGTACGGAGCCAATTAGATGGTACCGCCCCAGACGCTTAATGGATCCTGATAGATTCCAAGCGGCGCTGGGGTGCCCACCTGCCTCCACTGCTCACAGCTCGGCTGATGCCTTAGTGGAAGCCTGGGAAAGGGCAGCCACTGAGGCACTTGACCGGGTTGTACCCTTGCGGCCCCTGACCCGGCGCAGATCCCAGCGAGCTCCATGGTTTTCCGCGGAGCTCCGGGAGATGAAGCGCCGGAAACGGGGCCTAGAGAGCTGCTGGAGGTCTAGCCGATCCGAACCCGACCGGTTGCGGTTAAGAACCTATATTAGGTCTTATCTCGCTGCGATGAGGGTGGCGAGGTGTAATTACTTCTCCACCCTCATCGCGTCCGCAGATAATCGCCCGGCCGCCTTGTTTAGGGTGACTCGCTCACTTCTTAATCAGGAGGTGAGGGAGGATCCCTTTCAAGGTCGTGCCGAGGAATTTAGCCATCATCTGTCGGATAAAATCGCTCGGATTCGGACCGGTTTGGACTCCAGCTGGGCAGAGTCGGGCGATCAGGACACGGGCGGTCTTGTCAATGTTATCTGGGAAGAGTTTGATTCTGTGACCCCTGATGAAGTGGACAGGATTATGAGGAGGCTGAGCTCCTCCACATGTTTGTTGGACCCGTGCCCTTCCTGGCTGGTTTATGCAGCTAGGGAGAGGACACGAGGCTGGCTCCAGGCGGTTATATCTGCTTCTCTGAGTGAGGGTTATTTCCCCACCGTCTTGAAGGAGGCGGTGGTGAGACCTCTCCTCAAGAAGCCTGCCCTGGACCCAGCCGTTTTGAACAACTTTCGTCCAGTCTCCAACCTTCGCTTTCTTGCGAAGGTTGTTGAGAGTGTGGTGGCGCATCAGCTCCCTCTGGTCCTGGATGAAGCGGATTATCTGGACCCCTACCAATCGGGTTTCAGGCCCGGGTACAGCACGGAGACGGCATTGGTCGCTCTGGTGAATGATCTCTGGAGGGCGCGGGATAGGGGACATTCCTCTGTCCTAGTCCTATTAGACCTCTCAGCGGCTTTCGATACCATCGACCATGGTATCTTGCTGCGGCGTCTCAGGGGACTGGGAGTGGGAGGCACAGTTCTTCAGTGGTTCTCCTCCTATCTCCTGGGACGCTCGGAGTCGGTGTTGGCAGGGGGGCAGAGATCGGCCCCTAGGTCTCTCGTTTGTGGAGTTCCTCAGGGGTCGGTTCTCTCGCCTCTCCTGTTCAACATCTATATGAAACCGCTGGGTGAGATCATTCGTGGTTTTGGAGTTGGGTATCATCAGTATGCCGATGATACCCAACTTTTCTTTTCGACCCCAAACCACCCCAGTGATGCCCTCGCTGTGATGTCCCGTTGCCTGGAGGCGGTTCGGGTCTGGATGGGGAGGAACAGACTTCAACTCAACCCTGACAAGACTGAGTGGCTGTGCATTCCGGCATCCCGGGACATTCCAAATGTTCCACCTCTTTCTATGGGGGGTGAGCTCTTACCCCCCGTGGATAGGGCTCGCAACTTGGGAGTCCTCCTGGATTCACGGCTTACTTTGGAAGAGCATATAGTGGCCGTGACTAGGGGGGCTTTCGCCCAGGTTCGCCTGGTGCGCCAGTTGCGACCCTATCTGAACCGGGATGCCCTGTGTACGGTCACTCATGCGCTCGTGACCTCTCGCCTTGACTACTGTAATGCTCTCTACATGGGGCTTCCCTTGAAGACCACTCGGAGGCTCCAACTGGTACAGAATGCGGCCGCGAGAGTTGTCTTGGGAGTTTCCCGGTACTCCCATGTTACACCTTTGCTCCGCGAGCTGCATTGGTTACCAGTTGTCTTTCGGGTGAGGTTCAAGGTGTTGGTTACGACCTTTAAGGCCCTACATGGCATGGGTCCGGGATACCTCGGGGACCACCTGCTGCCG
>NC_139522.1:20576777-20586777 GCF_947247035.1 Vipera ursinii
GACAGACAAATGATTCATTAATAATGATAGAGAGACGATGAGATAGATAAATGGATAGATGGATAGATAGATAAATAGATAGATAGATAGATAGATAGATAGATAGATAGATAGATAGAGAGAGAGAGAGAGAGAGAGATGGATAGATGGATAGATAGATACAGAGTAACAGGTAGAAAGATGGATTAATAGATAGATAGATAGATAGAAACAGGCAGACATAGATGGTTTATTGGATAGATAGATGATAGAGAGCGAAAGAGAGAGAGACAGGCAGATATAAATGGATGGATGGATGGATTGATAGACAGATAGATCGATAGATAAAGAGTAACAGGAAGACAGAGATGGATTAATAGATAGATAGACAGATAGTTTGATAGATAGTTTGATAGATAGTTTGATAGATAGATAGATAGATAGATAGATAGATAGATAGATAGATAGATAGATAGACAGACACAGAGTAAAAGGCAGACAGAGATGGATTAATGGATAGATAGATAGATAGATAGATAGATAGATAGATAGATAGATAGATAGATAGATAGATAGATAGATAGATAGATAGATAGACAGACAGACAGACAGACAGACAGATAGACAGACAGACAGACAGACAAATGATTCATTAATAATGATAGAGAGACGATGAGATAGATAGATGGATAGATGGATAGATAGATAGATAGATAGATAGATAGATAGATAGATAGATAGATAGATAGATAGATAGATAGATACAGAGTAACAGGTAGAAAGATGGATTAATAGATATATAAATAGATAGAAACAGGCAGAGTTAGATGGTTTAATGGAGATAGATGATAGAGAGAGACAGAGAGAGAGACAGGCAGATATAGATGGATGGATGGATGGATGGATGGATTGATAGACAGATAGATAGATAGATAAAGAGTAAAAGGTAGACAGAGATGGATTAATAGATAGATAGACAGATAGAAAGATAGATAGTTTGATAGATAGTTTGATAGAGAGAGAGAGAGAGAGAGAGAGAGGCTGACGTAGATGGATTAATGGATAGATAGATGGATAGATAGAAAGATAGATTGTTACATGGATGGATGGATGGATGGATGGATAGATAGATAGATAGATAGATAGATAGATAGATAGATAGATAGATAGATAGTAAAAGGGATAGGCAGAGACAGGCAGACAGAGATGGATTAATGGATAGATAGATGATGGATAGATAGATAGATAGATAGATAGATAGATAGATAGATAGATAGAGATAGATAGATAGATAGATAGATAGATAGATAGATAGATAGATAGATAGATAGATGGACAGACAGACAGATAAAGATAGAGAGCCAAGCAGTCAGAGATGGAAGGATGGGTGGGTAGATAGACAATTAGATAGATAGATAAATGATAGGTAGGTAGGTAGTTAGGTAGGTTAAATAGGTAGATACATAGATGATAGATAGATAGATAGATAGATAGATAGATAGATAGATAGATAGATAGATAGATAGATAGATAGAAAAAGGGATAGGCAGAGACAGGCAGACAGAGATGGATTAATGGATAGATAGATGATGGATAGATAGATAGATAGATAGATAGATTGATAGATAGATAGAGAGAGAGAGAGAGATAGATAGATAGATAGATAGATAGATAGATAGATAGATAGATAGATAGATAGATAGATAGATAGATACAGGCAGAAAGGCAGACAGGCAGACATAGATGGATTAATGGATAGATAGATGATAGATAGATAGAGGCAGACAGAGACAGGTAGACATAGATGGATTAATGGACAGATAGATGACAGATAGATAGATAGATAGATAGATAGATAGATAGATAGATAGATAGATAGATACATAGATAGATAGATAGATACAGAGTAACAGCTAGACAGAGATGGATTAATAGATAGATAGATAGATAGATAGATAGATAGATAGATAGATAGATAGATAGATAGATAGATAGATAGATAGATAGATACAGGCAGAAAGGCAGACAGGCAGACATAGATGGATTAATGGATAGATAGATGATAGATAGATAGAGGCAGACAGAGACAGGTAGACATAGATGGATTAATGGACAGATAGATGACAGATAGATAGATAGATAGATAGATAGATAGATAGATAGATAGATACATAGATAGATAGATAGATACAGAGTAACAGCTAGACAGAGATGGATTAATAGATAGATAGATAGATAGATAGATAGATAGATAGATAGATAGATAGATAGATAGATAGATAGATAAAGGCAGACAGAGGTGGATTAATGGATAGATAGATGATAGAGAGAGAGAGACAGGCTGACATAGATGGATTAATGGATAGATAGATGGATATATAGAAAGATAGATTGTTAGATAGATGGACGGATGGATGGATGGATAGAAAGATAGATAGATAGATAGATAAAGGGTAACAGGTAGACAGAGATGGATTAATAGATAGATAGATAGATATTTAGATAGATAGATAGATAGATAGATAGATAGATAGATAGATAGATAGATAGATAGATAGATAGATAGATACATAGACAGACAGAAAGACAGACAGACAGACAGACAGACAGACAGACAAATGATTCATTAATAATGATAGAGAGACGATGAGATAGATAGATGGATAGATAGATAGATATAGAGAGAAAGGCAGTCAGAGTTGGATGGATAGATAGATAGATAGATAAACGATTCATCGATAATGATACAGAGACTCGCAGACATGCAGAGATAGGTAGATAGATAGATAGATAGATAGATAGATAGATAGATAGATAGATAGATAGATAGATAGACAGACAGATAGAAGGAGGGAGAGAGAGAAACAGGAAAACAGAGATCGATTAATGGATAGATAGATAGATAGATAGATAGATAGATAGATAGATAGATAGATAGATAGATAGATAGATAGATAGATAGATAGAGATAGAAAGACAGACAGACAGAAAGACAGACAGAGAGATAGGCAAAAATAGATGGATTAATAGATAGATAGATAGATAGATAGATAGATAGATAGATAGATAGATAGATAGATAGATAGAACATAAATAATGATAGAGAGACAGAAAGGCAGGCACACATAGATAGATAGATAGATAGATAGATAGATAGATAGATAGATAGATAGATAGATAGATAGATAGACAGATAAAGATAGAGAGCCAAGCAGATAGATAGATACAGAGTAACAACTAGACAGAGATGGATTAATAGATAGATAGATAGATAGATAGATAGATAGATAGATAGATAGATAGATAGATAGATACAGAGTAACAGCTAGACAGAGATGGATTAATAGATAGATAGATAGATAGATAGATAGATAGATAGATAGATAGATAGATAGATAGATAGATAGATAGACAGATAAAGATAGAGAGCCAAGCAGTCAGAGATGGAAGGATGGGTGGGTAGATAGACAATTAGATAGATAGATAAATGATAGGTAGGTAGGTAGTTAGGTAGGTTAAATAGGTAGATACATAGATGATAGATAGATAGATAGATAGATAGATAGATAGATAGATAGATAGATAGATAGATAGATAGATAATGATAGAGAGACAGGCAGACAGGCAGCTAGCGATAGATAGATAGATAGATAGATAGATAGAAAGATAGATAGATAGATAGATAGATAGATAGATAGATAGATAGATAGATAGATAGATAGATGGAGGGAGAGAGAGAAACAGGAAAACAGAGATCGATTAATGGATAGATAGATAGATAGATAGATAGATAGATAGATAGATAGATAGATAGATAGATAGATAGATAGAGATAGATAGATAGATAGATAGATAGATAGATAGATAGATAGATAGATAGATAGATAGATAGAGACAGAAAGACACACAGACAGAAAGACAGACAGAGACAGGCAAACATAGATGGATTAATGGATAGATAGATGATAGAGAGAGAGAGAGAGACAGGCTGACATAGATGGATTAATGGATAGATAGATGGATAGATAGAAAGATAGATTGTTAGATAGATGGACGGATGGATGGATGGATAGAAAGATAGATAGATAGATAAAGGGTAACAGGTAGACAGAGATGGATTAATAGATAGATAGATAGATAGATAGATAGATAGATAGATAGATAGATAGATAGATAGATAGATAGATACAGAGTAAAAGGCAGACAGAAATGGATTAATGGATAGATAGATAGATAGATAGATAGACAGATAGAAAGACAGACAGACAGACAAATGATTCATTAATAATGATAGAGAGACGATGAGATAGATAAATGGATAGATGGATAGATAGATAGATAAATAGATAGATAGATAGATAGATAGATAGATAGATAGATAGAGAGAGAGAGAGAGATGGATAGATGGATAGATAGATACAGAGTAACAGGTAGAAAGATGGATTAATAGATAGATAGATAGATAGAAACAGGCAGACATAGATGGTTTAATGGATAGATAGATGATAGAGAGCGAAAGAGAGAGAGACAGGCAGATATAAATGGATGGATGGATGGATGGATGGATAGATAGATAGATAGATAGATAGATACAGAGTAAAAGGCAAACAGAGATGGATTAATGGATAGATAGATAGATAGATAGATAGATAGATAGATAGATAGATAGATGGATGGATGGATAGATAGATAGATAGATAGATAGATAGATAGATAGATAGATAGATAGATAGATAGATAGATAGACAGACAGACAGACAGACAGACAGACAGACAGACAGACAAATGATTCATTAATAATGATAGAGAGACGATGAAATAGATAGATGGATAGATAGATAGCTAGATAGATAGATAGATAGATAGATAGATAGATAGATAGATAGATAGATAGATAGATAGATAGATAGATAGATAGATAGATACAGAGTAACAGGTAGAAAGATGGATTAATAGATAGATAAATAGATAGAAACAGGCAGACATAGATGGTTTAATGGAGATAGATGATAGAGAGAGACAGAGAGAGAGACAGGCAGACATAGATGGATGGATGGATGGATGGATGAATTGATAGACAGATAGATAGATAGATAGTTTGATAGATAGTTTGAGAGAGAGAGAGAGAGAGAGAGAGAGAGAGAGAGAGGCTGACGTAGATGGATTAATGGATAGATAGATGGATAGATAGAAAGATAGATTGTTAGATGGATGGATGGATGGATGGATGGATGGATGGATGGATAGATAGATAGATAGATAGATAGATAGATAGATAGATAGATAGATAGATAGATAGATAGATAGATAGATAGATAGATAGATAGAAAAACGGATAGGCAGAGACAGGCAGACAGAGATGGATTAATGGATAGATAGATGATGGATAGATAGATAGATAGATAGATAGAGAGAGAGAGAGAGAGAGAGAGAGAGAGAGAGAGAGATAGATAGATAGATAGATAGATAGATAGATAGATAGATAGAAACAGGCAGAAAGGCAGACATAGATGGATTAATGGATAGATAGATGATAGATAGATAGAGGCAGACAGAGACAGGTAGACATAGATGGATTAATGGACAGATAGATGATAGATAGATAGATAGATAGATAGATAGATAGATAGATAGATAGATAGATAGATAGATAGATACAGAGTAACAGCTAGACAGAGATGGATTAATAGATAGATAGATAGATAGATAGATAGATAGATAGATAGATAGATAGATAGATAGATAGATAGATAGATAGATAAAGGCAGACAGAGGTGGATTAATGGATAGATAGATGATAGAGAGAGAGAGACAGGCTGACATAGATGGATTAATGGATAGATAGATGGATAGATAGAAAGATAGATTGTTAGATAGATGGACGGATGGATGGATGGATAGAAAGATAGATAGATAGATAAAGTGTAAAAGGTAGACAGAGATGGATTAATAGATAGATAGATAGATAGATAGATAGATAGATAGATAGATAGATAGATAGATAGATAGATAGATAGATAGATAGATACAGAGTAAAAGGCAGACAGAAATGGATTAATGGATAGATAGATAGATAGATAGATAGATAGATAGATAGATAGATAGATAGATAGATAGATAGACAGATAGAAAGACAGACAGACAGACAGACAAATGATTCATTAATAATGATAGAGAGACGATGAGATAGATAAATGGATAGATGGATAGATAGATAAATAGATAGATAGATAGATAGATAGATAGATAGATAGATAGATAGATAGAGAGAGAGAGAGAGAGAGATGGATAGATGGATAGATAGATACAGAGTAACAGGTAGAAAGATGGATTAATAGATAGATAGATAGATAGAAACAGGCAGACATAGATGGTTTATTGGATAGATAGATGATAGAGAGCGAAAGAGAGAGAGACAGGCAGATATAAATGGATGGATGGATGGATTGATAGACAGATAGATCGATAGATAAAGAGTAACAGGAAGACAGAGATGGATTAATAGATAGATAGACAGATAGTTTGATAGATAGTTTGATAGATAGTTTGATAGATAGATAGATAGATAGATAGATAGATAGATAGATAGATAGATAGATAGATAGATAGATAGATAGACAGACACAGAGTAAAAGGCAGACAGAGATGGATTAATGGATAGATAGATAGATAGATAGATAGATAGATAGATAGATAGATAGATAGATAGATAGATAGATAGATAGATAGACAGACAGACAGACAGACAGACAGACAGATAGACAGACAGACAGACAGACAAATGATTCATTAATAATGATAGAGAGACGATGAGATAGATAGATGGATAGATGGATAGATAGATAGATAGATAGATAGATAGATAGATAGATAGATAGATAGATACAGAGTAACAGGTAGAAAGATGGATTAATAGATATATAAATAGATAGAAACAGGCAGACATAGATGGTTTAATGGAGATAGATGATAGAGAGAGACAGAGAGAGAGACAGGCAGATATAGATGGATGGATGGATGGATGGATGGATTGATAGACAGATAGATAGATAGATAAAGAGTAAAAGGTAGACAGAGATGGATTAATAGATAGATAGACAGATAGAAAGATAGATAGTTTGATAGATAGTTTGATAGAGAGAGAGAGAGAGAGAGAGAGGCTGACGTAGATGGATTAATGGATAGATAGATGGATAGATAGAAAGATAGATTGTTAGATGGATGGATGGATGGATGGATGGATAGATAGATAGATAGATAGATAGATAGATAGATAGATAGATAGATAGATAGATAGTAAAAGGGATAGGCAGAGACAGGCAGACAGAGATGGATTAATGGATAGATAGATGATGGATAGATAGATAGATAGATAGATAGATAGATAGATAGATAGATAGAGATAGATAGATAGATAGATAGATAGATAGATAGATAGATAGATAGATAGATAGATAGATAGATAGATAGATAGATGGACAGACAGACAGATAAAGATAGAGAGCCAAGCAGTCAGAGATGGAAGGATGGGTGGGTAGATAGACAATTAGATAGATAGATAAATGATAGGTAGGTAGGTAGTTAGGTAGGTTAAATAGGTAGATACATAGATGATAGATAGATAGATAGATAGATAGATAGATAGATAGATAGATAGATAGATAGATAGATAGAAAAAGGGATAGGCAGAGACAGGCAGACAGAGATGGATTAATGGATAGATAGATGATGGATAGATAGATAGATAGATAGATAGATTGATAGATAGATAGAGAGAGAGAGAGAGATAGATAGATAGATAGATAGATAGATAGATAGATAGATAGATAGATAGATAGATAGATAGATAGATACAGGCAGAAAGGCAGACAGGCAGACATAGATGGATTAATGGATAGATAGATGATAGATAGATAGAGGCAGACAGAGACAGGTAGACATAGATGGATTAATGGACAGATAGATGACAGATAGATAGATAGATAGATAGATAGATAGATAGATAGATAGATAGATAGATACATAGATAGATAGATAGATACAGAGTAACAGCTAGACAGAGATGGATTAATAGATAGATAGATAGATAGATAGATAGATAGATAGATAGATAGATAGATAGATAGATATATAAAGGCAGACAGAGGTGGATTAATGGATAGATAGATGATAGAGAGAGAGAGACAGGCTGACATAGATGGATTAATGGATAGATAGATGGATATATAGAAAGATAGATTGTTAGATAGATGGACGGATGGATGGATGGATAGAAAGATAGATAGATAGATAGATAAAGGGTAACAGGTAGACAGAGATGGATTAATAGATAGATAGATAGATATTTAGATAGATAGATAGATAGATAGATAGATAGATAGATAGATAGATAGATAGATAGATAGATAGATACATAGACAGACAGAAAGACAGACAGACAGACAGACAGACAGACAGACAGACAGACAGACAAATGATTCATTAATAATGATAGAGAGACGATGAGATAGATAGATGGATAGATAGATAGATATAGAGAGAAAGGCAGTCAGAGTTGGATGGATAGATAGATAGATAAACGATTCATCGATAATGATACAGAGACTCGCAGACATGCAGAGATAGGTAGATAGATAGATAGATAGATAGATAGATAGATAGATAGATAGATAGACAGACAGATAGAAGGAGGGAGAGAGAGAAACAGGAAAACAGAGATCGATTAATGGATAGATAGATAGATAGATAGATAGATAGATAGATAGATAGATAGATAGATAGATAGATAGATAGAGATAGAAAGACAGACAGACAGAAAGACAGACAGAGAGATAGGCAAAAATAGATGGATTAATAGATAGATAGATAGATAGAGAGACAGAAAGGCAGGCACACATAGATAGATAGATAGATAGATAGATAGATAGATAGATAGATAGACAGATAAAGATAGAGAGCCAAGCAGATAGATAGATACAGAGTAACAACTAGACAGAGATGGATTAATAGATAGATAGATAGATAGATAGATAGATAGATAGATAGATAGATAGATAGATAGATAGATAGATACAGAGTAACAGCTAGACAGAGATGGATTAATAGATAGATAGATAGATAGATAGATAGATAGATAGATAGATAGATAGATAGATAGATAGATAGATAGAAACAGGCAGAAAGGCAGACATAGATGGATTAATGGATAGATAGATGATAGATAGATAGAGGCAGACAGAGACAGGTAGACATAGATGGATTAATGGACAGATAGATGATAGATAGATAGATAGATAGATAGATAGATAGATAGATAGATAGATAGATAGATACAGAGTAACAGCTAGACAGAGATGGATTAATAGATAGATAGATAGATAGATAGATAGATAGATAGATAGATAGATAGATAGATAGATAGATAGATAGATAGATAAAGGCAGACAGAGGTGGATTAATGGATAGATAGATGATAGAGAGAGAGAGACAGGCTGACATAGATGGATTAATGGATAGATAGATGGATAGATAGAAAGATAGATTGTTAGATAGATGGACGGATGGATGGATGGATAGAAAGATAGATAGATAGATAAAGTGTAAAAGGTAGACAGAGATGGATTAATAGATAGATAGATAGATAGATAGATAGATAGATAGATAGATAGATAGATAGATAGATAGATAGATAGATAGATAGATACAGAGTAAAAGGCAGACAGAAATGGATTAATGGATAGATAGATAGATAGATAGATAGATAGATAGATAGATAGATAGATAGATAGATAGATAGACAGATAGAAAGACAGACAGACAGACAGACAAATGATTCATTAATAATGATAGAGAGACGATGAGATAGATAAATGGATAGATGGATAGATAGATAAATAGATAGATAGATAGATAGATAGATAGATAGATAGATAGATAGATAGAGAGAGAGAGAGAGAGAGATGGATAGATGGATAGATAGATACAGAGTAACAGGTAGAAAGATGGATTAATAGATAGATAG
>NC_139522.1:20599277-20601777 GCF_947247035.1 Vipera ursinii
AAAGGTAGACAGAGATGGATTAATAGATAGATAGACAGATAGAAAGATAGATAGTTTGATAGATAGTTTGATAGAGAGAGAGAGAGAGAGAGAGAGAGGCTGACGTAGATGGATTAATGGATAGATAGATGGATAGATAGAAAGATAGATTGTTAGATGGATGGATGGATGGATGGATAGATAGATAGATAGATAGATAGATAGATAGATAGATAGATAGATAGATAGATAGATAGATAGTAAAAGGGATAGGCAGAGACAGGCAGACAGAGATGGATTAATGGATAGATAGATGATGGATAGATAGATAGATAGATAGATAGATAGATAGATAGATAGATAGAGATAGATAGATAGATAGATAGATAGATAGATAGATAGATAGATAGATAGATGGACAGACAGACAGATAAAGATAGAGAGCCAAGCAGTCAGAGATGGAAGGATGGGTGGGTAGATAGACAATTAGATAGATAGATAAATGATAGGTAGGTAGGTAGTTAGGTAGGTTAAATAGGTAGATACATAGATGATAGATAGATAGATAGATAGATAGATAGATAGATAGATAGATAGATAGATAGATAGATAGAAAAAGGGATAGGCAGAGACAGGCAGACAGAGATGGATTAATGGATAGATAGATGATGGATAGATAGATAGATAGATAGATAGATTGATAGATAGATAGAGAGAGAGAGAGAGAGAGAGATAGATAGATAGATAGATAGATAGATAGATAGATAGATAGATAGATAGATAGATAGATACAGGCAGAAAGGCAGACAGGCAGACATAGATGGATTAATGGATAGATAGATGATAGATAGATAGAGGCAGACAGAGACAGGTAGACATAGATGGATTAATGGACAGATAGATGACAGATAGATAGATAGATAGATAGATAGATAGATAGATAGATAGATAGATAGATAGATAGATACATAGATAGATAGATAGATACAGAGTAACAGCTAGACAGAGATGGATTAATAGATAGATAGATAGATAGATAGATAGATAGATAGATAGATAGATAGATAGATAGATAGATAGATAGATAGATAAAGGCAGACAGAGGTGGATTAATGGATAGATAGATGATAGAGAGAGAGAGACAGGCTGACATAGATGGATTAATGGATAGATAGATGGATATATAGAAAGATAGATTGTTAGATAGATGGACGGATGGATGGATGGATAGAAAGATAGATAGATAGATAGATAAAGGGTAACAGGTAGACAGAGATGGATTAATAGATAGATAGATAGATATTTAGATAGATAGATAGATAGATAGATAGATAGATAGATAGATAGATAGATAGATAGATAGATAGATAGATAGATAGATACATAGACAGACAGAAAGACAGACAGACAGACAGACAGACAGACAGACAGACAGACAGACAGACAAATGATTCATTAATAATGATAGAGAGACGATGAGATAGATAGATGGATAGATAGATAGATATAGAGAGAAAGGCAGTCAGAGTTGGATGGATAGATAGATAGATAAACGATTCATCGATAATGATACAGAGACTCGCAGACATGCAGAGATAGGTAGATAGATAGATAGATAGATAGATAGATAGATAGATAGATAGATAGACAGACAGATAGAAGGAGGGAGAGAGAGAAACAGGAAAACAGAGATCGATTAATGGATAGATAGATAGATAGATAGATAGATAGATAGATAGATAGATAGATAGAGATAGAAAGACAGACAGACAGAAAGACAGACAGAGAGATAGGCAAAAATAGATGGATTAATAGATAGATAGATAGATAGATAGATAGATAGATAGATAGATAGATAGATAGATAGATAGATAGAACATAAATAATGATAGAGAGACAGAAAGGCAGGCACACATAGATAGATAGATAGATAGATAGATAGATAGATAGATAGATAGATAGATAGACAGATAAAGATAGAGAGCCAAGCAGATAGATAGATACAGAGTAACAACTAGACAGAGATGGATTAATAGATAGATAGATAGATAGATAGATAGATAGATAGATAGATAGATAGATAGATAGATACAGAGTAACAGCTAGACAGAGATGGATTAATAGATAGATAGATAGATAGATAGATAGATAGATAGATAGATAGATAGATAGATAGATAGATAGATAGACAGATAAAGATAGAGAGCCAAGCAGTCAGAGATGGAAGGATGGGTGGGTAGATAGACAATTAGATAGATAGATAAATGATAGGTAGGTAGGTAGTTAGGTAGGTTAAATAGGTAGATACATAGATGATAGATAGATAGATAGATAGATAGATAGATAGATAGATAGATAGATAGATAGATAATGATAGAGAGACAGGCAGACAGGCAGCTAGCGATAGATAGATAGATAGATAGATAGATAGAAAGATAGATAGATAGATAGATAGATAGATAGATAGATAGATAGATAGATAGATAGATAGATAGATAGATAGATGGAGGGAGAGAGAGAA
>NC_139522.1:20691777-20694277 GCF_947247035.1 Vipera ursinii
TAGATAGATAGATAGATAGATAGATAGATAGATAGATAGATAGATAGATGGAGGGAGAGAGAGAAACAGGAAAACAGAGATCGATTAATGGATAGATAGATAGATAGATAGATAGATAGATAGATAGATAGATAGATAGATAGAGATAGATAGATAGATAGATAGATAGATAGATAGATAGATAGATAGATAGATAGAGACATAAAGACACACAGACAAAAAGACAGACAGAGACAGGCAAACATAGATGGATTAATGGATAGATAGATAGATAGATAGATAGATAGATAGATAGATAGATAGAGGCAGAAAGAGGTGGATTAATGGATAGATAGATGATAGAGAGAGAGAGAGAGACAGTCTGACATAGATGGATTAATGGATAGATAGATGGATAGATAGATAGATAGATAGATAGATAGATAGATAGATAGATAGATAGATAGATAGATAGATAGATACAGAGTAAAAGGCAGACAGAAATGGATTAATGGATAGATAGATAGATAGATAGATAGATAGATAGATAGATAGATAGATAGATAGATAGATAGACAGATAGACAGATAGAAAGACAGACAGACAGACAAATGATTCATTAATAATGATAGAGAGACGATGAGATAGATAAATGGATAGATGGATAGATAGATAGATAAATAGATAGATAGATAGATAGATAGATAGATAGATAGATAGATAGATAGAGAGAGAGAGAGAGAGAGAGAGAGAGATGGATAGATGGATAGATAGATACAGAGTAACAGGTAGAAAGATGGATTAATAGATAGATAGATAGATAGATAGATAGATAGATAGATAGAAAGAGGCAGACATAGATGGTTTAATGGATAGATAGATGATAGAGAGCGAAAGAGAGAGAGACAGGCAGATATTAATGGATGGATGGATGGATTGTTACACAGATAGATAGATAAAGAGTAACAGGAAGACAGAGGTGGATTAATAGATAGATAGACAGATAGTTTGATAGATAGTTTGATAGATAGTTTGATAGATAGATAGATAGATAGATAGATAGATAGATAGATAGATAGATAGATAGATAGATAGATAGATAGATAGATAGATAGATAGATAGATGGATGGATGGATGGATGGATGGACGGACGGACGGACAGACAGACAGACAGACAGACAGATAGATAGATAGGTAGATAGATAGATAGATAGATAGATAGATAGATAGATAGATAGATAGATAGATAGATAGATACAGAGTAACAGCTAGACAGAGATGGATTAATAGATAGATAGATAGATAGATAGATAGATAGATAGATAGATAGATAGATAGATAGATAGATAGATAGATAGGTAGATAGATAGAAGGAGGGAGAGAGAGAAACAGGAAAACAGAGATCAATTAATGGATAGATAGATAGATAGAGAGATAGACAGATAGATAGATAGATAGATAGATAGATAGATAGATAGATAGATAGATAGATAGATAGACAGACAGACAGACAGACAGATAGATAGCACATAAATAATGATAGAGAGACAGAAAGACAGACACACATAGATAGATAGAGATGGATTAATAGATAGATAGATAGATAGATAGATAGATAGATAGATAGATAGATAGATAGATACAGAGTAACAGCTAGACAGAGATGGATTAATAGATAGATAGATAGATAGATAGATAGATAGATAGATAGATAGATAGATAGATAGATAGATAGATAGATGGAGGGAGAGAGAGAAACAGGAAAACAGAGATCGATTAATGGATAGATAGATAGATAGATAGATAGATAGATAGATAGATAGATAGATAGATAGATAGATAGAGATAGATAGATAGATAGAGACAGAAAGACACACAGACAAAAAGACAGACAGAGACAGGCAAACATAGATGGATTAATGGATAGATAGATAGATAGATAGATAGATAGATAGATAGATAGATAGATAGAGGCAGAAAGAGGTGGATTAATGGATAGATAGATGATAGAGAGAGAGAGAGAGACAGGCTGACATAGATGGATTAATGGATAGATAGATGGATAGATAGATAGATAGATAGATAGATAGATAGATAGATAGATAGATAGATAGATAGATACAGAGTAAAAGGCAGACAGAAATGGATTAATGGATAGATAGATAGATAGATAGATAGATAGATAGATAGATAGATAGATAGATAGATAGATAGATAGACAGATAGACAGATAGAAAGACAGACAGACAGACAGACAGACAAATGATTCATTAATAATGATAGAGAGACGATGAGATAGATAAATGGATAGATGGATAGATAGATAAATAGATAGATAGATAGATAGATAGAGAGAGAGAGAGAGAGAGAGAGAGAGACAGAGAGATGGATAGATGGATAGATAGATACAGAGTAACAGGTAGAAAGATGGATTAATAGATAGATAGATAGATAGAAACAGGCAGACATAGATGGTTTAATGGATAGATAGATGATAGAGAGCGAAAGAGAGAGAGACAG
>NC_139522.1:20706777-20709277 GCF_947247035.1 Vipera ursinii
TTAATAGATATATAAATAGATAGAAACAGGCAGACATAGATGGTTTAATGGAGATAGATGATAGAGAGAGACAGAGAGAGAGACAGGCAGATATAGATGGATGGATGGATGGATGGATGGATTGATAGACAGATAGATAGATAGATAAAGAGTAAAAGGTAGACAGAGATGGATTAATAGATAGATAGACAGATAGAAAGATAGATAGTTTGATAGATAGTTTGATAGAGAGAGAGAGAGAGAGAGAGAGAGAGAGAGGCTGACGTAGATGGATTAATGGATAGATAGATGGATAGATAGAAAGATAGATTGTTAGATGGATGGATGGATGGATGGATAGATAGATAGATAGATAGATAGATAGATAGATAGATAGATAGATAGATAGATAGATAGATAGATAGATAGATAGAAAAAGGGATAGGCAGAGACAGGCAGACAGAGATGGATTAATGGATAGATAGATGATGGATAGATAGATAGATAGATAGATAGATAGATAGAGATAGATAGATAGATAGATAGATAGATAGATAGATAGATAGATAGATAGATAGATAGATAGATAGATAGATAGAAACAGGCAGAAAGGCAGACAGGCAGACATAGATGGATTAATGGATAGATAGATGATAGATAGATAGAGGCAGACAGAGACAGGTAGACATAGATGGATTAATGGACAGATAGATGACAGATAGATAGATAGATAGATAGATAGATAGATAGATAGATAGATAGATAGATAGATAGATAGATAGATAGATAGATACAGAGTAACAGCTAGACAGAGATGGATTAATAGATAGATAGATAGATAGATAGATAGATAGATAGATAGATAGATAGATAGATAGATAGATAGATAGATAGATAGATAGATAGAAAGATAAAGGCAGACAGAGGTGGATTAATGGATAGATAGATGATAGAGAGAGAGAGAGACAGGCTGACATAGATGGATTAATGGATAGATAGATGGATATATAGAAAGATAGATTGTTAGATAGATGGACGGATGGATGGATGGATAGAAAGATAGATAGATAGATAGATAAAGGGTAACAGGTAGACAGAGATGGATTAATAGATAGATAGATAGATAGATAGATAGATAGATAGATAGATAGATAGATAGATAGATAGAGGGAGGGAGAGAGAGAAACAGGAAAACAGAGATCGATTAATGGATAGATAGATAGATAGATAGATAGATAGATAGAGACAGAAAGACACACAGACAGAAAGACAGACAGAGACAGGCAAACATAGATGGATTAATGGATAGATAGATAGATAGATAGATAGATAGATAGATAGATAGATAGATAGAGGCAGAAAGAGGTGGATTAATGGATAGATAGATGATAGAGAGAGAGAGAGAGACAGGCTGACATAGATGGATTAATGGATAGATAGATGGATAGATAGATAGATAGATAGATAGATAGATAGATAGATAGATAGATACAGAGTAAAAGGCAGACAGAAATGGATTAATGGATAGATAGATAGATAGATAGATAGATAGATAGATAGATAGATAGATAGATAGATAGATAGATAGATAGACAGATAGAAAGACAGACAGACAGACAAATGATTCATTAATAATGATAGAGAGACGGACTTCCGGTGGCTCCGTGGCGCCGGAGACAGCCTTCCCGGGCTGCCCGCAGCTCAGCTGTGTGATTTTTCGCCCGAAACAGCGCCGATCAGCTGTTCGGGCGAATTTGAAGCCCCCTCCTCGGGAGAAGAGGAGGGGGTGAGCCCCCAGGTGGGGGTTGAGTTCTCCGGGGCCGCCTGAGCTTGGAGCTTGGGCGGCTGAAGGATTGAACTCCCCCGTAGCCTGGGCTGCTCCCAGCTGGCTAGCGTCTCTGCTCCGGACTTTATGGAGCAGAGCCAGGCGTCTGCGACCATCCCTGCTTGAAGGAGAGACTATGAAAGGAAAAGAGCAGGCAGAGCAGTACAAGAGGGAAAGATGAAGAGATGAAGAAGATTATTTTATTTTACTCTCAAGCTTGATGGACTTTGCTTAAAACTTAAAGTGAAAGTGCGTCACAATTGTAAGTAAAAGATGGCGGCTAAACCTCCCCCTAGAACTTTTCGGAGTGCTGGAAATTCTCCGGTGCAACAACAATCATTACTGCAGGCGTTGCATTCTCCTGATGTATTGACTTCGAAGGATCTTGAAAGACATACCCAGTTAATTCTGGAGTCAATGGGTGCTAAATTTGCACAGATGGAGGAGAAATTGGAGAAATTGGAGCAGAGAATGGAAGAAAGGATGGAACAGAAACTTAGAGAGATGAAGGCAGACATTTTGTCCTCAGTGCATAAAGTTGCTAAATGTGTGGAGGTGCTGGATGACCAAGTGCAAGACTTGACTCAAAAGAATGCTATATTAGAAGCAAAAGTTTTGGAAATTGAAGATTTAAAAGACAAAATGGACAGTGAACAGAGTCTGGCCCAATTTTACCAGATGCAGTTTGCTGTGAGA
>NC_139522.1:20716777-20719277 GCF_947247035.1 Vipera ursinii
GATAGATAGATAGATAGATAGATAGATAGATAGATAGATAGATAGACAGACAGACAGACAGACAGACAGACAGACAGATAGACAGACAGACAGACAGACAAATGATTCATTAATAATGATAGAGAGACGATGAGATAGATAGATGGATAGATGGATAGATAGATAGATAGATAGATAGATAGATAGATAGATAGATAGATAGATAGATAGATAGATAGATAGATAGATAGATACAGAGTAACAGGTAGAAAGATGGATTAATAGATATATAAATAGATAGAAACAGGCAGACATAGATGGTTTAATGGAGATAGATGATAGAGAGAGACAGAGAGAGAGACAGGCAGATATAGATGGATGGATGGATGGATGGATGGATTGATAGACAGATAGATAGATAGATAAAGAGTAAAAGGTAGACAGAGATGGATTAATAGATAGATAGACAGATAGAAAGATAGATAGTTTGATAGATAGTTTGATAGAGAGAGAGAGAGAGAGAGAGAGAGGCTGACGTAGATGGATTAATGGATAGATAGATGGATAGATAGAAAGATAGATTGTTAGATGGATGGATGGATGGATGGATGGATAGATAGATAGATAGATAGATAGATAGATAGATAGATAGATAGATAGATAGATAGTAAAAGGGATAGGCAGAGACAGGCAGACAGAGATGGATTAATTGATAGATAGATGATGGATAGATAGATAGATAGATAGATAGATAGATAGATAGATAGAGATAGATAGATAGATAGATAGATAGATAGATAGATAGATAGATAGATAGATAGATGGACAGACAGACAGATAAAGATAGAGAGCCAAGCAGTCAGAGATGGAAGGATGGGTGGGTAGATAGACAATTAGATAGATAGATAAATGATAGGTAGGTAGGTAGTTAGGTAGGTTAAATAGGTAGATACATAGATGATAGATAGATAGATAGATAGATAGATAGATAGATAGATAGATAGATAGATAGATAGATAGAAAAAGGGATAGGCAGAGACAGGCAGACAGAGATGGATTAATGGATAGATAGATGATGGATAGATAGATAGATAGATAGATAGATTGATAGATAGATAGAGAGAGAGAGAGAGAGAGAGAGAGAGAGAGAGAGAGAGATAGATAGATAGATAGATAGATAGATAGATAGATAGATAGATAGATAGATAGATAGATAGATAGATAGATACAGGCAGAAAGGCAGACAGGCAGACATAGATGGATTAATGGATAGATAGATGATAGATAGATAGAGGCAGACAGAGACAGGTAGACATAGATGGATTAATGGACAGATAGATGACAGATAGATAGATAGATAGATAGATAGATAGATAGATAGATAGATAGATAGATACATAGATACATAGATAGATAGATACATAGATAGATAGATAGATACAGAGTAACAGCTAGACAGAGATGGATTAATAGATAGATAGATAGATAGATAGATAGATAGATAGATAGATAGATAGATAGATAGATAGATAGATAGATAGATAAAGGCAGACAGAGGTGGATTAATGGATAGATAGATGATAGAGAGAGAGAGACAGGCTGACATAGATGGATTAATGGATAGATAGATGGATATATAGAAAGATAGATTGTTAGATAGAAGGACGGATGGATGGATGGATAGAAAGATAGATAGATAGATAGATAAAGGGTAACAGGTAGACAGAGATGGATTAATAGATAGATAGATAGATATTTAGATAGATAGATAGATAGATAGATAGATAGATAGATAGATAGATAGATAGATAGATAGATAGATAGATAGATAGATAGATAGATAGATACATAGACAGACAGAAAGACAGACAGACAGACAGACAGACAGACAGACAGACAAATGATTCATTAATAATGATAGAGAGACGATGAGATAGATAGATGGATAGATAGATAGATATAGAGAGAAAGGCAGTCAGAGTTGGATGGATAGATAGATAGATAAACGATTCATCGATAATGATACAGAGACTCGCAGACATGCAGAGATAGGTAGATAGATAGATAGATAGATAGATAGATAGATAGATAGATAGATAGACAGACAGACAGATAGAAGGAGGGAGAGAGAGAAACAGGAAAACAGAGATCGATTAATGGATGGATAGATAGATAGATAGATAGATAGATAGATAGATAGATAGATAGATAGATAGATAGATAGATAGATAGATAGAGATAGAAAGACAGACAGACAGAAAGACAGACAGAGAGATAGGCAAAAATAGATGGATTAATAGATAGATAGATAGATAGATAGATAGATAGATAGATAGATAGATAGATAGATAGAACATAAATAATGATAGAGAGACAGAAAGGCAGGCACACATAGATAGATAGATAGATAGATAGATAGATAGATAGATAGATAGATAGATAGACAGATAAAGATAGAGAGCCAAGCAGATAGATAGATACAGAGTAACAACTAGACAGAGATGGATTAATAGATAGATAG